>NC_064641.1:667155989-667459019 GCF_023864345.2 Schistocerca serialis cubense | reverse complement strand
ATGTTAAGTCCCATAGTGCTCAGAGCCATTTTAACCACTTAACATCTGAGGTCTTTAGTCCCCTAGACTTAGAGCTACTTAAACCTAACTAACCTAAGGACATCGCACACATCCATGCCCGAGGCAGGATTCGAACCTGCGACCGTAGCAGCAGCGCGGAGCACGTTCTTTCGCGTTATCTTTGTAGAATATTACAGGTTTCTCAAGTGGTTCGTGTGCCTTTCCACTTCTAAGCTTTTGTAGTTGCTTTTTTATACTGCCATCGCTTCTTCCGATATCTGCCAATTCGACCTTAGACCGAATTCAGTATTTAGGCGTTCTCTATCATCTTCCGTTTCGGTGCCGGTATGATCACTGAGTGAATGAATTGAGGATTTCTAACCAGTTACTGATTTTACCTAAGAGAAAAACCTCTTAGCGTTTTTACTGAGGTCGGTTGACAATTCTTTACTTTCAATGTCAATGAACGCTTCTCTCGTTTCTCTCTTCACGCTCAGTTTCGCTTCTTTCAGCTGTTTCTTGTAAGTTAGGATTAGACTTCTCATGAAACTGTGACGAAGCTCTCTCTGTTTACGTAGCAGTCTTCTAACACGGCTATGAAACCGCAGTGGGTTTTTCCCAACCCTTAAGACCTTGCTTGGAACTTAGTTGCCTAAGGCATACTGAACGAAGTTTTTGAATGTTTTCCAATTCTGCTACACATCTTCGTCCTCAGTGTCCGAATGTTTGTTTCTGACTATTCAAATACCCTGTAATTTCCATCCTGTCACTCTTGTTACGAAAAAAATAAACATTATACTACCTCTCAACATTCCTTGTAAATTCCGTATTCATAGTTGGTATTACAGCCTGCTGAGCACTGATATCATTGTCTACGTTAACTGATTCGGTAAATCCAGTTCTGTTTATTGCTAGGAGTTGCAAGTCGTTACCTTTACGAGTTGGTTATCTAATTATCTGTTCGAAGTAATTTTCAGACAACGCTTTCAGACTAATCATTGTATACCGCTGGCACTATTTTTGATGGCGTGACTCTCTATCTATTCCTACAAAGTTCAAGTCTCCCCCTATTGTTTCAGTCCAAGTTGCCACCCTATTTGCTGCACTGACGTTGCTTGCACGCCAGGAACACAATCAGTCTCAAAACTGTTTTGGGCGGACGGTGTTTGTAAGCCAATGTAAAATTTAACACCTAGGTATCAATTCTTTAGATATAGAAGTTGCTTTAAGCAGAAAAATACTTAACTAAATGTCATCATGTCATAATAATTTGAGGCAGAATAATAGAGAAATACCACTCAAGTTAACACTGCAGAAACAGGCTTGACTGAAAAACATACAAGCTGTGTCTTCCATCGGGCAGAATTTCTCTCCAGTATTCATTGTGTTACCAGCACTGGATAGTACTGCTGGCGCTTTCTCATTGTAGCTCTCGTCTGTACAGCAGTGTCGAGCGACACGAACTACAGATCTCTCTTACAAAAGCACTATAGAAAAACTGTACAAAAAATAGTATCTGTCGGGAACACATGTGTGCACTGATTAGCCGAAAAGTTATGAATATTACCCACGGCGGTACTGAAGGTTGTCTGGTGGCGTTGCGGGTACGTGACAGTTAAGGGAAGTATATTAGCGGCGGTTAATTCTAGCGATGGTATGGACCGATAACTTTAGCGCCATTAACAAACTGCAGATTTTTGTGACCCGGCTCCTGGGAACGGCCATCTCGGAAACGGCATGGCTGGTCGGCTATTTACCCGCTATTGTCGTGAGCATTTAAGGAAAGTGACTGAAGGACTGTAAAACCACTAGTAGTCAGCAAAACACTGCTCGTCTATAATTCAACACAGAACGTAGGGGTCTGACGTTTTCCCACTCCGTAAAGGAGGATAGATAGCCATCTGTGGCAGATCTGACGACAGAGTATAATATAATGGGATCACAATGAAATCCGGAGCGTTAACTGCTGACAGGCGTCGATAAATATCAACGGGGACAGTTGAAAATGTGTGTCCCGACTGGGACTCGAACCCGGGATCTCCTGATTACATGAGAGACGCTCTATCCGTCTGCGCCATCCAGGACGCAGAGGACAGAGCGACTTCAGGGACTTACCTCTGGCGCGCTCCCCGTGAGATCTACATTCTCAACTTACTGTTCACACACTACATTTGTAGTGACCCCTGCTCACTAATTACTCTCAGCATTCAATCTACCGATTCCCGTAAGACTTCTGGCAATGTGAGTGCATCCACACTGAAGAAGATCATTTGCCGGTAAGCCTTATCTACATGCTAATGGTATCCGTTGTTTCGGACATGTCCGAAAGATCAGATACCATCTTCATGTAGAGTATAATCTATGCTGATGCAGACACAAGTGTTTAGGTTCACATAGCTCAGCGCACACTTGAATCGCGACTCCACAGCAGACAGCCACTATGTGTTCTCATTTTGACGCAACGACATCGTCACCTGCTACTGAAGTTGGCGCATGCTCATCGGGATTGAACCTTAGATCTGTGGAACCGTGTCGCCAGGTCGAATGAACCGTGTTTCTTGCTACAGCAGGCGGATGGTCGTATCCAGATACGCCGTCATTCCGGCGAACGGCTCCTCGAAGGGGTCACCGCAAGCACGTGGGGGCTGTATTAAGAGATGGGTTGCATTCGCATGAGTTTTCATGAACCTGTGGTAGAAATCAAAGGGACCTGTAGACCATCTGCATGCTTTTATGGTTGATGTCTTCGCAAAACAGCGAATAACTGTCTTTGTCACGAGATCATAATCGTGCTACACTGGTTTGAGGAGCATGGCAATGAACTCACTTTGATACCTTGGTCACCAAGATCACAGATCGTCGGAACACATCTGATACGCTATCGGGAGCCATATCCGCCGTCACAAACCACCGGCCTGTACTTTAAAGTGTTGTGTGGCCTGTTCTTGGAAATTAGGTGCCGCACACCCCGGATATCAACTTAAGACTTGTCGAATTCATTATACGCAAAATCGCCACTGTACTGAATTCCATACAGGACGAAGCCGGTATTAAGCAGATGATTATGTTTCGAGAGATAAGAATAAATGACATCAATGCAGAACCGAAAAAAAACCGGCGATGATTTGCGTATCCAAAAAATGGTTTAAATGGCTCTGAGCACTATGGGACCTTACATCTTAGAACTACTTAAACCTAACTAACCTAAGGACATCACACACATCCATGGACGAGATATGATTCGAACCTGCGACCGTAGCGGTCGCGCGGTTCCAGACTGAAGCGTGTAGAACCGCTCGGCCACTGCGGCCAGCTGCGTATCCGAATATGCACCAAACAAGAGGAAGTTGTAATAGAACTCCATCATTCGTCAATGACGAGGACATTAGAGGCGGGTTTGGAATGGACGAGCATGGGGAAGAAAATTAGTTGCATCCTTTTCAAGGGATACAGTGCTAAGCAGCAGTACTAAATTTAGATGGCCGGAGGCCAGTTAACGACGAACGACAAAGATACTGCTAACACAAGCAGCTGTCTCTCAGAGAGAACACAGCTCACTTTGGTCCCTGCAAACAGTAGGTGACTGAGCTATGAAGTACGAGACTACAGTCTTCGTAAAAAGCATGCTGAAGCATAGCGAAAGATAGCTGAATATTTTGCTACGTATTCAGAAGCAGTATTTCTAAGGGAATAACCGAGCGACGTGACACACAACACTGGTTATCATTCGGGACGACTTGTGTTCACATACCTGTTCATACATGCAAATTTAGATTTTTAATGGTTTCCCTAGTTGGCTGAAGGTTAATACGTTGATGAGTGCCTTGAGACTGTAAGGTTCAATTTCCTCCCCTATCCCCTATCATTTCCAGATTGTGCTCTTTTTTTTTAATGACCTCATCGTCGACGGGATGTGAAACTCAATTTTTCCATACAGGAGAGAAATTTTACACACTCAAGTGGAAAAATCTGAAATGAAATGAAGAAAAAGGAAAGAAGAGGTGTTGATATGAGCAAGGTAAGGTGAAAAAGAAGGGTGGCTGATGAAGCAGCATCGAATACAGAGGATACTGCAACGCCCTGAACGAACTGTGCAAAATGACTTCATGGCAATGGAAGGATCTCGTCATGATGGTGGAGGCACAAAATGTTGCAAAAAATCTTAATTCAGATGCAAAAGTAATTATTCATTTTACTGACGTTGTAGAAAGAGCGTCTGAATGGTGAAGTTGTGAAAGCGACCAACAGTGCTGAACAAACAGGTTAACCAAGATGTCACTGCCACCATACCATAGTAGACCATACGAGCTCATCTTGTAAGAGCACTGCTTCCGTTTTGGTGGAGTCCTGTTCACTTTGCAGTTGTCTTTTCGAGATGGTAGGTCTTTGTCGGTCGAAGCTCTCCTCATTTAGTCGCCTTGAAACTTCTATGGAACAACAAGTCCTGTCTAGAGGAACATTGTCACTATGCACTGCAGCACCTGCTAATGAGTGAAGGCTGATGGGGAGCTGTGACCATTAGCATCGTCAACCCTGATGGAGGCTTAGCCAGAAGCAGCTACAACCAGATCGTCGTTTGTCATCGTAGAGTGAGCCAATGTTGCCACTGACCTCCATTACTGTGGCAGACTTGGACGGTGACACTCCCTGTCAACCTCTCTCTCTCTCTCTCTCTCTCTCTCTCTCTCTCTCTCTCTCTCTCTCTCTCTCTCTCTCTCCTGATAGGCTGTGTCACTTCTCTGCATGACTTAATGCACTTTGAGCAGAGCTGGTAGACGCCTTCTCTGAGTGAGATCATGGGTATCTCAGCCATCGTCTCTTGAAGCGGGATGCAGCCTCACTTGGCTTGGACGTGGCTGAGCCCTAACTTACGTGAGGTCACTAACCTAGAGACGTAGCTGTTGCTGAACTGACACACACCGACTGCATGCCAAAGCACTGAGCAGCATTTTCCACAGTGGTGCAACTACCATCAATCCTGCCTGCCTGACGGTCGAAGCAACAACTGTTGTATTTTGTGGACAGTAGCTGCTTAATATTGTAATACTGTTTTATTTGACGCCTTTCGGCTTTAGACAGGCATCTATCCTCAGTTGATGTATCCACATATCTTTGGTGGTCACCCATCAGCGATGTTGTGACCTCGATACACCACCTGCCATAGCGTCCCACCCCCAAGAGGCTCCATTTGGCATCAGAACAGTTGCTGTAGGAGGGCAGCCGATGTCATAGTGTACATGGCTCCAGCATCGCAGCTGTAGCCTCACATAGCAGTCCAGCGCTATAGGTTAGTGAGTGCAACTGTGGCTTGTTCTTGTTTTGTGTGTTATGGACATAAGTATTAACCAATACATTCATATGACTTTATCTTTCGTAAAACTGTAAAAACCTGCTGACCTTTCACAAATCATGGGCAACGTTAGAGAATTGTACTTACGACCTATTCTCCATTGTAATTTATCTGTGCATGAGTTGCCAAGAACTAAGACAGTGCTACTAGTTACTTGTCACATTTGTAGAACGTTTTACCATGAAACATAGCAGCATACTGAAACTCAATGGGTTACGATAAGACAAGAAGATTAGTTTTCTATCAACTCTGGCAATAAACTTACACAGAAGTCCCTTATAATTCTAGTAATTGTAAGATGGAGGGCAAACAAATGCTAGAAACACTTGTGGCGATGATGCAGGTGAACTTTAGAAGGTGCAAGTAGCCACACTTTTAGAAAGTTACAGACACAGTTAGATATCTTACAAGCCAGTAGTAGTGCAATCAGAATTAGTGGAGAAAAAAATCCCTATTCTGCAGATCCTGTAGCAGTTGGTCCAGTGAATCCATTATCGATGAAAACAACGGAGGATATGTCTGCATTTGTTAATAATTTGAAGGCTGTCACTAAATTAGGTCATTCGACAGATGAAACTTATCTGCCTGCGGCTCAGATATGGTTGACTGGTGATGTGAAAACTTAAGTCAAGTACCAGGAAGGATAAAATAAAGCAGAATTATTGTACTATTGAAAAAATATATGTTGGCTCTCATTTCTGGTATTACATACTTCCGTTGTTACCACTATGGAAGAAAATTTAAAATCGTAACAGGCCATGCCGTGTTGAAATGGTTACTAGGATTAACAGACCCATCACGTAGACGTATTGGGCTCTGAAATTAAGTGAATTCGACTATGAGATAGAGGGTAAACTAGAAAGAAAACACCGCATTACCGATGGCTTATACAGAAAAGGAAGAGTATTACAAGCACTGGGTAAGTGCGTAGCTGAATGGCAGAGAAGACAGGCTGCTGATGCTGACTATAAAGTATTTCGAACACAGCCGCAATTTGCAGTATTAGTAGGTTTGCTATCCAAGACGACAAAGTGCCGATCTCGAGCGGTGGTGCCCACAACTTTTAAAGACAAGGTACTAGACAAGCACATGACAATGATTGCCATGTATGCGACAAATTTTTGTGGAGAACAATAAGAAAAGACGTGAAACGATATGTTAGAAATTATATACAGTCCATGCAGTGTGCACATCTCATCCGTCAACAGGTTCCACAATAGAGATTGCGAGATATGTCTAAACCATTTGAGCGGCCGCGACATTCTTACACTACTCAACCGAACACCGGCTGTTACTGTTGTATGCTGACTATGATAGATCACTTTTTACATTATGTCGCAATGACTGCAGTCCCAGTTCAACAGGCTAATACCGTGGCTCAGGGCATGGTGAAAAACTGGCTTTTAAAACTTGTTGCTCCCAACACAATAATCATAGGTCACGGCACTAGTTTTTTGTCTGATCTGATGAAAGATCAATGCCATTTGTTATGTATTTGTAAGATTAGGACTAGTTCTTTCCACCTCGGTCAGTGGGAGAACGAAACGGGTTAATGGTAGAGTTTCAAAAATATTGAGTTATTATGTAAATATACATTATAATGGCTCTGAGCACTATGTAACTTAACTTCTGAGGTCATCAGTCCCCTAGAACTACTTAAACCTAATTAACCTAAGGACATCACACACATGCACGCCCGAGGCAGGATTCGAACGTGCGACCGTAGCGATAGCGCGGTTTCAGACTGCAGCGCCTAGAACCGCTCGGCCGCTCCGGCCGGCTACATTATAACGACTGCGACATATATCTCTAAATAAAGGTGTACGTGTATAGCTCTGAAACACAAAGGAATATTGTGCTCTCACCTTGTGAAGTAGTATGGTAGCAAGAAGCCGTCCCCTTTTGACTTAGAAAACTAAACTGAGAGAAAGCAGATTCAGTTAAGACATTTGCTAAGATTTTGCGCGATGTTTGGTAGAAAGTGAAAAAAGTAAACAATAAAGTGCTAGAGCGTCAAGAACATATGAAATTGCGTGTCAGCCTGTTACCTTAATATAGAGTTGGACAACTGGGATTATTGGCGAATACCTACACACCTAAGGGCACACCAAGACGAAGAAATTCATGAACCGGTACCACGGATTATGTCAAGTCATCGACAACCTCTACTGCGCATGTAGGACGTGTCAAGCAGTTTGACTGAATTGTTGACAAGTGCCAGTAACATCGTCAGTGCAGGATGTTAAATCCAAGAAGATAGGGAAGCGATCGAAAGTCAATGATAAATGAATACAAAATATGCTGTATGCACTTACAACGCATCGCGAAATAAGTGAATGACATAGGTTTCTGAAATATTTTATGGATAAAAGTCATATAATTTGTCTTATGAGTCATTGGTTTGGTCTATTCGTTTTGTACTACATGTCTCATTATTAAGGAATGCTGTGGTTTGGGGACTTCTTTTTTTTTTTTTTTTTTGTTAATACCTTTATAACACATAATCATGTGATGTTAGGATACTGTGACTAACGTAGTGATTACAGCCTGCACACTTATTTGAAAGGGGAAAGGAATGGACACGGATTTCTGTCTCCCGGATAAAGTACAACTTTTTGGGGTAAGACAGAAGCAGCCAAATGTCAGAGGGTAACCATACCCTTATTTTCATCGTTTTGTCCAGAGGTGGTGATGTAAAGGGAAGCCAAGAGATATGGCAAGGTTTGAGTTAAGAGATAGCGGAATGTTAATCGATGGTACGATCTGTGAGGTAATGGGTACGACATTCAATCTCCAAGCGACTTTTACTGAGACAACTGTCGTAAATCTGACACAATCTACTTCGTATTGGCCGGAGAAGCCGGTACATCAGCTACGAGCTGTAATGGGACTGCTCAGCACATATCGTTTTCCCCGAAGTACTGTAGATTAGGATACTACACAGCTCAAAATAATGACTCTCGTGATAACCATTTGTATAATACATATTGTTTCCTATAATCAGTCAAACACATAATTGATGCTTTTGTTAATGAAATATTAAATATATCAGCATCTCTTTGGGAGTAACTTTTATCGTATCGATATACTACGCAAATCTTTGTAGCATGAAAGATCGATGTATTCAAGGGTCTTTGATTGCAACTTCATGTATCGCTGCCCTTGTGGCTTTGTGTGTAGAGCGAGTAGGGAGCCTTGAGCGTTGAGCTTTTAAGTTAGGTAGTAGGCACAGGATGCTGTGATGTATATTCGGTTTGTAAGCCGTCTTAACAAGTTTTGAAATATAATTTCTACTGTTACGAAGTGAAAAAATTGTCGTTTATTAAAAATAAGATGTGAAAACAGATTTCTGCCTCATATCATAATTTCCAAAACAATACATACAACCAAGGAGCCCATTTCTCTCGTATGAAGCGAGATCGTTGAACTAGAAAACCTGCCAAAGAAGAATTCGCCATCAACGAGAAGTAGTTTACAGGTTTTAAGAGCCTTATTTTGTAATTATTACGCTAAATAGAGGCATTGTTCACAAATGCGTAACCTTGCAGATGTTTGTTAGTCGATTTCCTAGAATCGCAAAAGAGACGAATCACGATGGCGCAGATGTTTCAAGACATACAACAGTAATAGGAGAAGTGTCACAGCTTCTAATGCAGGGTTGGTTTCTGAATATGCTTTCTGTGAGTTACATCTATTGTAAGTGATAAACAGTAGCCCCTCATTAACCCACCTTTGCATCAGATAACAGTAAAATAGCTTATTAATAGAAGTAAGGATAGTTAACAAACAATTACAATAATGAAATCCCTGTATAGTGAGGAAGAAAACACGAGATTATGGTTTACAGTATTGTTATGAGTGGTACGTGAAAAATGGTTGAATCAGTGTATAAATACTAAATTACACGAAATGTGTCCTGATGGTTATGTGAATTCTCTGGACTGAGTTTAAGAAAGTATAATTTTAAAGTTAAGACCCTGATAGAGGAATCATGTGGTCCAAACTAGGTGGACTGAGTGAGGAATCAGGAACCTTGTCTAAAATGAATTCTATGCATTCATGCCAAGCCTGTTTCAGATGTATCTGAGAGAAATCTGAGGTAGATATCTTAAAAGCTCGGGAAGTGTTGCACAGCACAATAGCGTACTTGGTGCAGCCAGAAAAAGTTGAAAGGTTTCCTGGCAACACCAGAGGGAGAGCAGCACAGCTCAATATCCGTCGTAAAACGTGCAGGAAAGGACTGCTGATGGAGTAGCAGCGAACACGTTAGCTCTTGCAACAGCCTGAATGAGCTGAGCACCCGAGCCAGCAACGTAGCAGAATGACGTCATGGCGATGAAGGGACATTGTCATAGTAGTGAAAAAAATGTCGTGTGACTATGGCCTCCCGTCGGGTTGACCGTTCGCCGGCTGCAAGTCTTTCTATTGGACGCCACTTCGGCGATCTGCGCGTCGATGGGGTTGAAATGATGATGATTAGGACAACGCAACACCCAGTCCCTGAGCGGAGAAAATTTCCGACCCGCGCGGGAATCGAATTGGGATTGACATTCTGTCGCGCTGACCACTCTGCTACCGGGGGCAGACGTCATATTAGTGACTGTGCAAAATGTCGCAGGAAAACCTATGATGAAAGCGACAGTAGTATTTAGTTCATTGGCAGAGCAGTAAGAGCATCAGAAAGGTGAAGTTCTGAACTAATGAATCGACCAGAAGAGCTCACCAAACGGGAAATGTAGGACGGGTGACGGATTTAATTGCACTTCACCATAGAAGAGCACAAGAGCTCATCCTGGTGGAGTTCTACTCAATTTGCGTGGATCAGTCAACCCATCGAGTAACCTTCGCTCTTCTATGGAGAAGTCTTGTCTGAACGAGCTTGGCCACCGTCTGCTGCTGAACTATCTACCAAGTCAAGAGTGAAGGAGAGCTGTGGCCATCAGCATGCAGCAGCTCTTCTGGAGGCCTAACCAGCAGGGCCTGTGAACAGATCGTCAGTCATCATCGTGTGGACGAGCCACTGCTGTCGCACACCTGTATTCCTGTGACGGATTTTGATGGCGCCAGTCTCTCTCTTTCTCTCTCTCTCTCTCCTGATGGGAGGCCACGGCAGTTCTCTTTATGATTCCACATACTCTGAGCCGAGCTGATGTATGCCTTCACTGTGTGCAGTCTACGACAGTACGATCGTTGCCCCTGCCCATTGTCTCCCAGAAGCTGGGTGTGACATTAATTGGCACAGACGCAGCCGAGTGCTAGTGCATGTTTCCAGCCTCGCTGATGCTGAGCTGACTCACTGTTGACCACGTGCCAATTGCTGACCAGCACGCAGGCTACAACCAGCATTGCCCATGCTGGCTGCCTAAAGGTTGTATTTTATGCACCATAAGAGTTTAGTATTATGATATTGTTTTAATAACACAACGCAAGTAGCGTCCTACCGTCATTACGCTGCAATACGTATGCCACTGTGATTTCATATTTGTACCTTTCTTTATGAAAGCGTCGATGTGTGCATGTGCTCGTAATATGTCCATAGTCATAGACAAAAGCAGAGATTTAGCTAGTGGCATACAACTTCTGGATTGATTCTCTTTTTCAGTGGCAGCAGCTAGTTATTCTAGCATACATTGGAGGCGTGCAAACATAAGATAAAACTGGTGCTTGGTGCTTACAAAATGGCTCTGAGCGCTATGGGACTTAACTTCTGATCTCGTGAGTCCCCTAGAACTTACAACTATTTAAACCTAACTAAGGACATCACACACCTCCATGCCCGAGGCAGGATTCGAACCTGCGACCGTAGCGGTCGCGCGGTTCCAGACTGAAGCGCCTAGAACCGCTCCGCTACACCGGCCGGCTCGGTGCTTACGCAACCAGTCAGTAGGCACATGTGACACTCATCTTCGATCAGTTTATAAAGCCTGTTCTGCCATTTTGATGTTTGTTATTAAGATCAGGCACTTTCAGTGCAGCCTCAGTAGGCCAGGCTTGAGAATGAACCAGTTGGTTCGAAACTAATCGCTGAACATATGTTCTGCAACTGTGACAGATTTGTTAATAAACGATTCATGAAATCTTATCATATTCGGTATTGGTGCTTTTAATCAGACAGTAGAGATATACAATTGCATTTGTTTGTATTAGCAGACCACACCTCTATTATGTAAATGCAATTACATATGTAAATAATTACATTTATTTTGGCCTATTCCGGCACGTAATACAAATGTGGTCTGATAATACGATTAGCTCTGATCGATCCCGAAGAGTGCTGAAATGTACTGCGTGCCCGTAAATTGAGTTAACAGATTAACAGAGGGAAATCACGTGTCAACCGCATTTCTCCCGACCATGTTACTGATAATGAAATATGTTTCTATTACTGTACTTAATAGTCTTGATGCTCTGGTATTTTTAAAAAATGTTAACGACTGGAGCTCTGAAATGACAGATCCACATTAAAAATAGTGTTTATTGTTCCACTCATGGTCTCACATTACCGTCTTTGATTACTGATCAAGTCCGCAGCTCGTGGTCGTGAGGTAGCGTTCTTGCTTCCCGCGCCAGGGTTCCCGGGTTCGATTCCCGGCGGGGTCAAGGATTTTCTCTGCCTCGTGATGACTGGGTGTTGTGTGATGTCCTTAGGTTAGTTAGGTTTAAGTAGTTCTAGGGGACTGATGACCATAGATGTTAAGTCCCATAGTGCTCAGAGCCATTTGAACCATTACTGATCAAAACGTCCTAGGTCCGGTGTTGGAATCCACCCACTGCTTAGATTTTAAATAAATATCATCAGCAATGACGGCCAAAGACTTCCAGCATAGAACATAGCATGTTCTGCCAACGGCTTTCTTAAAGGGAGCGGCGGAGTGGCAGCGGTCCAGGCCCCGCTCTTTCCCCTGGCGTGAGAAACTGCCCCTATAATGCGGGAGAGTGAGCAATGATTAACGGTATTAGGATGTAGAAGGCAATGGAAATCACTGCACTAAAAACAGGTAATGTGTATCCCCAAGACATATGGCCTGCTACTGGAAAGGAGTAGTATCATAATGATCTCTAGATTGCAAAAATTCCGGACTGGAATTCTGGGAAGTAACTGCCAGTTGGGAGGTGATCGTGAGAAAGAGATGGAATAACAAACGATAGGCTGAGGATCTACGAATCGGAGCTTTGATTGTCATAAATTTGAACGTGGTAGGAAAGGTAAAACATCTAAAACGAGAAATGATAATGCAAAGACTCAGTCTAGATACAGAAGGAGTCAGTGATCTGAAATGGAAAGAAGATAAAGCTTTCTGGTCGTACGAATGTAGGATAATTTCAACATCAGTAGAAAATGGTTTGACGGGAGTAGGATTCCTTATGAATGGGAAAGCAGGACAGAGAGCCAGCTACCATGAACATTTCAGTGAAAGGATTGTTCTCATCGGAGTCCACAGTAAACCCACACTGACAACGATCGTTCAGGTATACAAGCAAAAGTCGCAAGCTGAAGTTGAGAAGAGAGAGAAAGTTGATGAGGATATTGAACGTAAATTCGGAATGTAAAGGGAGATGTAAATCTAAGAATCAAGAGGATTGGAATGCGGTTGTAGAGGAAGGAACAAAAGATACGAGAGAATATCGACTTGTCAGTAGGAATGAGAGAGGAGGAAGACTAATTGAGTTCTGCGATAAATTTCAGACGGTAATGTCATCTACTCTGTTCAAGTATCACAGGAAAAGGACATACAGTTGGAAAAGAGTTGGAGACATGCCAAGATTCCAGCCGGATTACATCATGATAAGACAGACATTCCGAAATTAATTATTGGATTGTAGATCACAATTTAGTAATGATGAAGAGTAGACTGAAGTTTAAGTAGTCCGGTTGAATAAGTATGGAAGGAAGTGGAAAACTGCAGTACTGAGGACTGATGAGACACGTTTTAAGACATCTGAGTATGTGGATACTGCGATAAGGAATACCACAGCAGAAGCTCTGTTGACGAGGGGACATTTATAAATAGAGCAAGAGCAGTCGTAGATGCTGGACAAACAGACATGGGTTCAATGAATGTAACTACGAAGAGCTCTTTGGGACGAAAGAAGGAAGTACAAAAACATTCAAGGCGAAACATGAATACAGCAATATAAATCCCTTAGGAATGAAACCAATAAGAGCTGCAAGATAGCAAAGGTGAAATGGCTGCTTGAAAAATGTGAAGAAATCGAAAGAAATGATCGTCCCCAGGACTAACACAGCATTTATAAAGCTCACCGCAAACTTCGGTGAAATTAAAAGCAAAGGATTAACATTAAAGAGTGCAATGGACCTTCCACTGTTGAACACAGAGGAGAGAGAGGATAGGTTGAAGGTATGTCTCATGGCGTGATGAAAGAAGAAATTGAAGTCGATATGGAAGACATAGGGCATCAGTATTTTAAAGACCTCTGCAAGATTTGAGATCAAATAATGGAGAAGGGAAACGTAACATTCCATAGGAAATTGTAATATTACTGGGGGAATTAGCAACCAAACGATCATTCAGCTTAGCTTGTAGACTCTATGACACTGGGGACATACCATTTACATCTACATCTATGCTCTGCAATCCATGGTGAAGTGCATGGTAAAGGGTACTTCTATGGTACAGGTAGTAAGGGGTAAAGCGGCAAACAAATGACTGCTTAAGTTGTTGTGTAGACTCTATGAGACTGGCGATGTACGATCAGGCGTTTGGAAAAATATCGTCCACACAATTACAAAGATAGAAAGAGATGAAAAGGACAAGACTGCAGCACAATCAGCTCAACAGCTGATGCTTCCAAGTTGCTGACAAAAATAACATCCCGAAAATACAAAATTTAAATTCCCTTACATGGCGATCTATTTGGCTTTAGGAAAGGTAAAGGTACCAGAGAGGCAATTCTGACGTTGCGGTTGATACTGGAAGTAAGACTAAAGAATAATCAAGACACTATAATAGGATTAGTCGACAATGTCAAATTGTGCAAGATGTTCGATATTCTGAGGAAAAAAGTAGAGACGCGTAATATAAAACATGTACAAGAGCCAAGAGGGAATAATAACCATGGAATACCAAGAACGAAGTGCTCGGATTAAAAAGGGTGTAAGACAGGGATGTAGTCTTTTACCCTGTTCTTTAGTCTATACATCGAAGAGGCAAGGACAGAAATAAAAGAAAGGGTCAGGAGTGGAATTAAAATTCAAGGTGAAAAGATATCAATGATAATAAGATTCGCTGATGACATTGCTATTCTGAGTGAAAGTGAAAAAGTACAGGATCTGCCGAATGGAATGAACAGTCTAATCGGTATAGAATGCGGATTGAGAGACTGAGATTACATCGAAAGAAGACACAATTAATGATATATAGCAAAATGAGAGTAGTCAGAAACTTAACATCGAAACTGGTGATCATGAAGTTGACGCTTTGAAAGTAAAATGACCCCTGATGGAAGAATGAAGGAGGAACATGACAGCATACAAGCACTTGCAAAGAGGACATAGCTGACCAAGAGAAGTCTACCGGTATCGAACATAAGCCTAAATATGAGAAAGAAATTTCGGAGAATGTCCGTTTGGAGCACAGCTTTGTACGGAAGTGAATCATAGACCGTCCGCATCTCGTGGTCGTGCGGTAGTGTCCTCGCTTCCCACGCCCGGGTTCCCGGGTTCGATTCCCGGCGGGGGTCAGGGATTTTCTCTGCCTCGTGATGGCTGGGTGTTGTGTGATGTCCTTAGGTTCGTTAGGTTTAAGTAGTTCTAAGTTCTAGGGGACTGATGACCATAGAAGTTAAGTCCCATAGTGCTCAGAGCCATTTTTTTTTTAATCATAGACCGTGAAAAAAAAAAAAAAAGGAACAGAAGAGAATTGCGGTGTCTGCAATGGGATTCTACAGAATAATATTGAAAATGGCTCTACAGGAGAATGTTGAAAATTAGGTGAACTGATGAGATAAAGAATGAGGTGGTTCTCAACAGAATCCGCGAAGAAAGGGCTATGTGGAAAACGAAAGGGATATATGGAAACACTGACCAGAAGAAGAGACAGGTGATGAGGCACGTGAATAACCTTCATGGTACATCAGGGAAAGAAAGAGAATGGAGTACATCCAACCAATAACTGAGGATGAAGAATGCAAGCGCTGCTCTGAGATGAATAGGTTAGCGCAGGAGAGGAATTCGTAGAGCCGTATAAAACTTAAAAAATACCACAAATAAATAAATAAAGAAAGTTCCCCAAAAACAATACTTCCCTATTTCCTAGCACCCTTACTTATAATTTCCTGCAGATAGCATTTTTGAACAGACGAGTGATGATTCCATCTGCTGTTTTGAAATGACTTTTTACAAACAACCTTCGCAGTGCCTGTCCGTCAGTAAATGAAGTGTGCCTGATGTTGGTTGAGGTGCGTTGTTCATTGACGTTTCCACTTCACAACAACAACACCGTCAGTCGACTTGGGTACGGCTGAAGTGTCTCGGATGGATTTTGAGCTGATAGACGGCTAGGATCTGGGAATGGTAAGGTCTGAGAGAAAATTATTTATTTATTTACCGCGTGCGAGCTCCGCTGGCACTTAAATTCGTTGCCGAGCCACCAAGACGCCGCCACTTGAGGTACCAAGGAGACGGTAGCTTAAAAATCGTAGACAGAGAGTTTCCACAAACACAGGAATCGACATAGCCCCCCATGAACAGCTCATACTTTTTACACAGGCGACATCCAATGACGAACTCATTAAGCTCTGTTGACTGACTTATTCTGCACTGACAATACAAAACTTCTTGCCTCTTTTTTTACCCTGGCAGGTCCACCTCTAGTGACATAAATTCCACCTTACATATGGATTTCCGGATACTTCTGATCAGATAACGTACCTCATTGCCATGGAAGCGATCCACAGTCTGTGCAGCCGCAACAACATCACGTATTATTCCATAACAAATATAGGCATAATGTAGAATGAAGTGACAAATGACAACAGACAGTTACAATAAAATTTAACTGTTCAGTTAAACATATGAGGGAAGTTTACGTGAAACAACTAACGTTGTTTTTGCAGTGAATGACAATTTAGTTTCTGTATCTCATGGCAGGTGGCTCGTGGTGCAGTTGCTGCTAATCAGTATCCATTACATGTACTGGCTCTCCCTCAACTGATGCTAAATTGGTACGTCTGTGTATATTTCAGTAGGAGGCTGGATGAGAGTTGGATGCGAATCCGTATTTTTATTTAGTTGCGTGTTGGGGGAGGTGTACACCATTGGGGATTAGGTCTGCTCAGCCGCACGTCCACAAAACACGGACTCCATACTGAAATTACATCCTCAAACTGCATTCTCCTTCTTGTGATAGGAGAATATAATCCGTTTGAGTGACCTCGAGGATGTTCACAGTAATTTCTGTGTGACGATAAGAAAACTTCCCAGATACCAGGCTGTGGCAAGCCACTTTCGTAGCCTCGCTTGCTGTGGTGATACCGCTTATGTCACAGATGTCTTAAGATATTTCTTTTTCAACTACAGCCATGAGCTCAGAACCAAACAGAGAGTGAGCTTCAGATGTTGCTGCTGTGTTCTTCGCTCTTCTGTCAACTACCTCTCATAGAATGTAAGGAAGACAAATTCCAACTAGACAGTAAAAGTGGTGTAGAGTAGAAACGAAATCTTTATGCACAGCCAGTCGCAGTCTCCGTGTTCTTGGAGATCCCATTCGCGACTGTCCACCGCTGTACGTTGAACTGAAACTCGTCCCTTGAATCTGTTATCGGATACAATAGGACTCGTCCTGCGTAGGAGGGGAACGTGTACACAAATTCGCATGTGTAATGTATTTACGTTTCTATATGTATATACACTCCTGGAAATTGAAATAAGAACACCGTGAATTCATTGTCCCAGGAAGGGGAAACTTTATTGACACATTCCTGGGGTCAGATACATCACATGATCACACTGACAGAACCACAGGCACATAGACACAGGCAACAGGGCATGCACGATGTCGGCACTAGTACAGTGTATATCCACCTTTCGCATCAATGCAGGCTGCTATTCTCCCATGGAGACGATCGTAGAGATGCTGGATGTAGTCCTGTGGAATGGCTTGCCATGCCATTTCCACCTGGCGCCTCAGTTGGACCAGCGTTCGTGCTGGACGTGCAGACCGCGTGAGACGACGCTTCATCCAGTCCCAAACATGCTCAATGGGGGACAGATCCGGAGATCTTGCTGGCCAGGGTAGTTGACTTACACCTTCTAGAGCACGTTGGGTGGCACGGGATACATGCGGACGTGCATTGTCCTGTTGGAACAGCAAGTTCCCTTGCCGGTCTAGGAATGGTAGAACGATGGGTTCGATGACGGTTTGGATGTACCGTGCACTATTCAGTGTCTCCTCGACGATCACCAGTGGTGTACGGCCAGTGTAGGAGATCGCTCCCCACACCATGATGCCGGGTGTTGGCCCTGTGTGCCTCGGTCGTATGCAGTCCTGATTGTGGCGCTCACCTGCACGGCGCCAAACACACATACGACCATCATTGGCACCAAGGCAGAAGCGACTCTCATCGCTGAAGACGACACGTCTCCATTCGTCCCTTCATTCACGCCTGTCGCGACACCACTGGAGGCGGGCTGCACGATGTTGGGGCGTGAGCGGAAGACGGCCTAACGGTGTGCGGGACCGTAGCCCAGCTTCATGGAGACGGTTGCGAATGGTCCTCGCCGATACCCCAGGAGCAACAGTGTCCCTAATTTGCTGGGAAGTGGCGGTCCGGTCCCCTACGGCACTGCGTAGGATCCTACGGTCTTGGCGTGCATCCGTGCGTCGCTGCGGTCCGGTCCCAGGTCGACGGGCACGTGCACCTTCCGCCGACCACTGGCGACAACATCGATGTACTGTGGAGACCTCACGCCCCACGTGTTGAGCAATTCGGCGGTACGTCCACCCGGCCTCTCGCATGCCCACTATATGCCCTCGCTCGAAGTCCGTCAGCTGCACATACGGTTCACGTCCACGCTGTCGTGGCATGCTACCAGTGTTAAAGACTGCGATGGAGCTCCGTATGCCACGGCAAACTGGCTGACACTGACGGCGGCGGTGCACAAATGCTGCGCAGCTAGCGCCATTCGACGGCCAACACCACGGTTCCTGGTGTGTCCGCTGTGCCGTGCGTGTGATCATTGCTTGTACAGCCCTCTCGCAGTGTCCGGAGCAAGTATGGTGGGTCTGACACACCGGTGTCAATGTGTTCTTTTTTCCATTTCCAGGAGTGTATTTGCAATTATGTATAGATGTATGCATACGTATGAATTTTTTTTATGATTGCTATAATTTTTTTTAATACTAACATTTATATCTGTATATATATTCAGAGAATGTCTTACAATTTCAGTGGAATATACTCACTTTCGATACGTTACCGAACCCTAACGGTAGTACAAAGAAACTTGATACAGGATGAAGTGTATTTTCTGTCTTGTTGCATTCTGTCTACCTGTTGCTTCCATTTACTTCTATGTGTCTATTTTGTCTGTTACTGCAAATTGTATAAGCTTATTACGAATATATGATTTCGTGTTCTATCTTCTTGTTTGCGTCCTGTGAGTGATGTGAGAAATTTTATTTCTGACGGTACTTTTCGATTTATGTCTTCCTTTTTTGCGCAGCGGTCGCGCGGTTCCGGACTGTAGCGCCTAGAACCGCTCGGCCATTCCGGCCCGTATTCAGGCTTCAGGCCCGTCAAGCAGCACTGGGACAGAGAGTGTTTTATACAACTTCAATTGCGCTTCTCTAGTTGTCTTTTGTTTAATGTTCTGTTCACTGTTTTACAGACGGCTTGAAATGCTGCTTTATTCTTTATATCTTTATCACAGTCTAAAGAAATGACGCAGCACAGGTATTGAAAACGACCTGTTTCCTAAATTATTTTGTATTCTCCCATCATTTTTGAGCGCACCTGTTGTTTTTCTCGAAATTCCATTACTTTTGTCTTTACTACATAAATTTTATTATTATAAGTTATAAATTTCATCAATTTGGTTTAATTTAAAAATCGTTCTTCGTAATTCTTCTTCTGAAGTGGTTATTATACTCCGCAAACATTGATGTTGTTATGTAATGGTCCTTATCCAATTTTATTCCGTTTTTGTTTTTTGTTTCTTCGTCCCATTTTTAAATCATGTCATTTATATAGGTAATATGAGTGAAACTGGAGAAATACTGCAAACTCGTTCAACTCCCTCGTTAGTTATTGTCACTTGTTTTGCTTTCTGTTTTCGTTACTAATTTAGTTTCATTTAATAAGCGTATTACGGCTGTTATCTTTTCGTGGAATTCCACTTTCTTTTGACACTGATCATAATTTTGTCTCATCATTTAATTCTCTTCTTTTAGTTATCATTGTCTTCATAGTAAATATATTATCCACTGTTATTTACTCAAATTTAAATCCACTTTTGTCTTCACATAAAATTGCTTCAACTATTGCTCTTAACCTAACTGTTAAAATGTCTGCATGTAACTTATATCCAGCTGTTTGAACACTTACTCCGATCTAACTATTACGGTCTTCTCGATCTCCTTTCTTAAAAATTGAGTACACAGCAGGTGGTGATATTCATTGACAACAAGCAACTGACGATAAGCAACTACAGATTTCAACAGTCAAGAAAGAGATGCATTTAACATTAATGCACAAACGAAAAACAATGTCAAGAACATCATAAAAGACTGTGGTGAAACCAAAACGTAATGGAACAAGCATAAATGTCTGAAGCTGGGTAAGGAGCAAATGTACTGACAATTTAAAAACAATGATAAACAAAAAGGCAGTTGATATAGATGTGTTAACAGCAAATTATTAACACATGCCGGAATTCTGCTTAAATTGAGATTTTTGCATTTCGTTAAGGTATGCTGGGAGAAAACAAAACTATCTTACACACGAAAAGAAAGGTGCGAGAAATTGCAACCTAAACTACAAGTTTATTGGTGCCAGTTGTAAGCTGTGGGTTCGTGTGGTTGTCCATAGATCTCTCACTAGTATAGGTAAGCTTCTCGTTCCTTACACAGAATGTCCAGAACAGATGGCAAAAATACAACGTTTTCTTTGCTCGTTTCAACAGGTGAAATTGAGCTATGCATTGCACAACTCACTGTGAAAGAATTATTCGAATGGGGCGGAAAACCGTATATATATATATATATATATATATATATATATATATATATATATATATATATATATATATACAGTCAAACAAATAATTACAATTTCAGAGAAGTTGGATGATTTACTCAAGTGCAAGAGTTTCACAAACTAAGAAAGTCGATAACGTGTTGGTTCACGTCTAGCGCTTACGCAAGCAGTTACTCGGCTTGGCACTGATTAATAAGGTTTTCGGATGTCTCCCTGAGCGGTATAAAGCAAAATTGTGTCTAGTTTGCCGGTTATATTGTCAAAATACCGAGACAGTTGGGGACTCTCCCCATAATGCTCCGAACTTTCTCAACTGGGGAGATCTTGTTAGCCAGGGCAGGACTTGGCAAGCACGTAAACAAGCAGTAGAAACTTTTGGCCGTGTGCGGGAGCGCATTATCTTGCTGAAAAGGAATCCCAGGATGGCTTTTCGTGAAGGACAACAAAACGAGGCGTTGAATATCATCGACGTACCGCTGTGTTGTATGAGTGCCACCGATGACAACCGACGGGATCCTGCTACGAAAATAAATGTCACTCCTAACCTTCACCCCTGGTTGCCGGGTCATATGGCGGGCGACAGTCGGCTTGGTATCCCACCACTGGTGAGGGCGTCTTCGGCCTGGGGTCTCACTAGCTGGAGTGGAGCTGTATTCATTGATGAGTCCTGCTTCGAGCTGAGCCCTGATGACCAGCCAAGACGCTGAACACAGTGATGGGATAGCATCCTGACCGTCGCCCGCCATAGCCCTAACAATCCGGAGTGACGGTGTGGGCCCGGCCCCTGTGGCCGAGCGGTTCTAGGCGCTTCAGTCCGGAACCGCGCTGCTACTACGGTCGCTGGTTCGAATCCTGGCTCGGGCATGGATGTTGTGATGTCCTTAGGTTAGTTAGGTTTAAGTAGTTCTAAGTCTAGGGGACTGATGACCTCAGATGTTAAGTCTCATAGTGCTTAGAGTCTTTTGAACCATTTTTTGACGGTGTGGGGTGCGACTTCAGTTCATAGTGGGACACCTTTGGTTGCTCCCCGTGGTATGCTCACAGCGCAGATGTATATTGCCTATACTCTACGCCCCGTTTTGTCGCCATTCATGGAAAAACATCCTGGGATTACATTGCAACAATATAATGCCCGCCCCCACACGGTGAAAATTTCTATCGCTCTTTTGTGCATGACATACCCTACCTTGGGCAGTAAGGTGGCCGGATCTCTCCCCAACTGAGAAAATTTGGAGCATTATGGGCGGGGTACTGCAACCAGCTCGAGATGTTGATGACTTAACGCGCCAATTGGACATAAATTGGTCCCTCAAGAAGCTAACCATTAGAACAACCAATGTCAGGTCGAAAACTCCTTGCATAACAGCCAGAGGTGGATCAACGCTTTATTGACTTACTCAGTTTGTGAAGCTTCATGTCTTGAATAAATCGTTCAGTTTTTCCGAAATTTCAATTCATGGTTTGCCTGTACATGTAAATCATGTCTACCGATTTCCCTCCCATTCGTTTTTTAGTGTCTTAAAATATACCTCAGTGTAAGAGCATTTCTTAACAATGAGCCGCCAACCATGGAGTTACACATCTGTCACTGCAACATTGGCCTTCAACATCATATAGTGCCGATGTCATGGTATGTGATTCTTTCATGTGTTCTGAGAAAAAGTACGTTCGTGTACATCTCGTTCCAACTTATCTTGAACCGCGACGCCGGATAGCAGCTGCAGTGAATAGAGTTGAGCTCTGCATTTCGATGAAAACAGCTACTCCAGCATTTCCCATTTCGTGCCGCTGCTCGACGGCTGAGAAAGGCCCACGCTGCGATACGGCTGTGGCCGTCTAATGCACCATGTGCCCGGTAGTCCTCCACCTCTCTGTTATCGGTTGGACTGTCGATCACTGCCGTGCGTTATGGATAAACCAAGTATAGGTCGTAAACGTTCCATTCATGAAACGAAGAGAAGTATTATGGAGAGAATTAGGAGCGGCTCATTAGTCCTGAAGAGGAAAGACATGTCGGAAGAGGAGGCGAAAAAGTGATGCTTGGAAATTGTTTGCACTTGTAGTGGATCCTGTCACGCAGGCTTCTGCTGGTTTCGTGCAATGTACCACATGTGATACCGTACTTTCGTACCAGTCAAGCACAACAGGTATGATTCGGCACTGCAAAAGTAAATGCGGAGCAGAAGTGCACCGGCCACTGGCAGTACCAAGTAGCATAAAGAAAGTTGTTGTTGATAGGTTGGTCGATATGAGTGGAATAGATTTGTTACCGCTAAATACTTCTAGTAAGATTGGCTTCAAGAATTCTTCGCAGGAGCTCATCAATGTTGGCGCCACTTACGGCAAAGTCAGTATAGAAGATGTTCTTCCGCACCTTACCACTTTATAGCGGCATATTAAGGAAAAGGCAGACAAAATACGGGTGACAATGATGCCCAAGCTAATATGTGCCTTAAAGAATAACAATATGCGCTTTAGACGCTGACCTGTGGTCTGACAACTACAAGAGGAGAAATTTTTTGACTGTGACGTCGCATTATGTGAATGATGAGCGGCAGCTAGAAACGGTTGTTTTGATAACAACCGAGTTTTCGGACGTACCTAAGACAGGAGAGAACATACGGCACGAAATCGAAGAGCGGATGCTTGAGTTAGGAATTAACAAGAATGATCTTACGAAATGTTACTTTGTCACCGACCAAGGAGCTAATATGAAGAAGGCACTTGAATCTTACGACCGTTTGCCTTGCTTTGATCACTGCTTGATAACTGCGCTTCGTCACACATTTCAAGAGACGTTTTTAGAAGACGTAGCTCCTGAATTTCTGTCGTGTCTACTATCAGCAAGAGCTATAGTAGGCTATTTGAAGAGATCGGGTCACTCGGGGCGTCTGCGGCACTCTGTGAAGCAAGAAGCTGTAACTCGGTGGAACAGTACACTATTAATGCTCAATTCCGTCATAAGTCAAATCGATGATATTCGAAATCTACTAGAATCCCGGGCGCAATCGACACTCTTAGAAACCTTCCAGGAAGGGTGCGTACGAGACGTTGTCGCTTTTCTAACCCCCTTTAAAGA
The DNA here is from genome assembly GCF_023864345.2 of Schistocerca serialis cubense. Classification (NCBI taxonomy): domain Eukaryota; kingdom Metazoa; phylum Arthropoda; class Insecta; order Orthoptera; family Acrididae; genus Schistocerca; species Schistocerca serialis. The sequence goes on along the minus strand of NC_064641.1, from coordinate 667,435,374 downwards.
AGCGAGTTTGGATTTGGAAACTGCAAAGATAACAACGCTGGTACGTGTGCTGCCGTGGCACAAAAGTCTGTTACATCATTGTGAACCAATAGACAGTGACAACGAGGTAAGAACACTTTCTATAGGTTACGATCCTTTATACAACTGTTGATTTATCACAGTGCAGTTATGTATATCGGGTTTCGTTTTCAGCTCATGGCGAAAATAAAAAGGAGTGCAGCATACTTCATCACAGAGAAGTGCAAAAGTGAGGCTATCCATTACGTTGCCACGGTTCTGTGGCCATCACGGCGTCATTTGAAGAAACTCACAGCAGACGAAAAGCAAGTCGCGTATGCTGAAGTTCGACGATTGTACTCGGAACTGCCCGTAACTGGTAAGGTTCATTCACTGAAACGAATTAGTAAACGAATGTTTGTTTGTCTAATCTGCCATCTTTCGTTAGATCAACATTTATTACGTCTACAATGTGATATTTGGGAAAGGTTTCGCAGCTTAAACATTCTACAATGCGTTTTGATGTAATTTGTGCGATGTATATAAAATTTCACCGTAAATATAGTCGTTTAGTAACCAGTAATTCTAACTACGGTGTATACGTATTTGAAGGTGACAGGAATATCTTACGGATGTTTTCATTCATGTTTAGAGTCCATTCAAGCAAACAGTGACCAAGTTCTTCCCGTGAAAAAGTCTAGGATGGACTGGAGTTCGGATGAAGACGACGAAGATGGACACACAGCTACTACCAATGAACTCGACAGGTACCTTTCGCTCTCCAAATCTGACTGTAGCTGTGCCGAAGGACAAATTCTGCAGTCGTGGAAAACGCACGCGGGGATAGTTCCAAGGCTGTCGGTAGTAGCCAGAAGAGTTCTCTGTTTTCCTGCCACTAGTGCTGCCAGCGAGAGAAATTTTAGCCAGGCCGGTCACCTGCTATCCAGCAAAAGATCGTGCCTGGAATCAGACAAGGTGGATGACCTCTTATTGATCCATCACAATTACGTAAGTATTCACAACATACCACGTAATCAAAAGGAAGAAACATTCCTGAAACTCTATAAATGTATGATTCTACTTTCATTGCCTTCACAGGAAGAAGTTCAAACCGCCAGCTGTAGTAATAGCTCCAGAAACACAAATGACGCCTGTGTATCAGGGAGCACCAACGAATTGTATAGTCATGATTCACTTGTAACGTTATTTACAGGTCATAATTTGTTCTGAAATTAACGTTTGCGCAACAAAATTTCGTGAGTATTACTTTTAACTCCGTCATTCCTTCCCGATCCTGCATTCAATATTAGTACAACGTATACGTAGCCGAGTTTGGAGATAGGCTACACATAGTCCATGATTTGACTACTGTGTTCCCGTTTGTCTACCGAACGAAACAAAATACTGAATACAGACATTTCAGTTTTTAACGTTACAATTACTGGAATACATGATAACCTCAAAGGCGAAATCCAGTAGTCTGCAACATATTAACAAACATCAAATGTAACATGTACAAATGTATTATTTAGGTAATAGAACTGCTAGTAAATAACGAAAGACATTTGTAAAAGAAATAAGTGAATGTGAAGCGGTGGCCTCTGATCTCAAGGAGTGTGACGAAGCGCCGCTCGCTTGTACTGAGTGCACCGGTTACTGGCGACCGACCGAGCGTTTGGCGCACTCGGCCGAGCGCTGGCGATCGCCTGCCCACAGCCGGCAGAAGAGGACGCTCGGTTGCATACTCCCGAGAGCCAGAGGGGCGAGCGGGACTCGCCGGTAAAAATCGGAGATAATGCAGACCTCTAGAATAGAGGAACTGGAGATATGCTTGAAAAATTGTGAGACAAGGTTGATTATCGCCCGGATGTCATTCGTGAGTCCTACGGAGGGAACATTGAACATTTGTGAATAGTAAATGAAATACTCGTATTTTGTCCTAAATGCAATGCATGTAAAATATATATATTCGTAAAATTGGATGGTCTCTTGAAAATAAAAGCTTTTCAATGCTGTCTACATCTATACTCCACAATACACCGTCGGATTTGTGACTCGCGAGGGTAGCCGAGAGCGCTAACACGCTACTTCCTGGACTCGGGTAGGCGCGCCGACCCCGGATCGAATCCGCCCGGCGGATTAACAATGAGGGCCTGGATGTGGTTTTTAGGCGGTTTTCCACATCACGCTAGGTGAATACCGGGCTGGTCCCCACGTTGCACCTCAGTTCCACGCGTTACAGACTTTTGAAACACGTTCACACTATTTCACGATTTACACTAGATGCAGACAGCTGAGATACACTGATTCCATCCCTGGAAAGTAGGGGTAGTGGCAGGAAGGGCATCCAGCCACCCCTTAAACTAACCTTGCCAAATCAGTTCTAACCACGCCAACCCTGCGATCGCTGCAGGACTATGGCGTATGCGAAAGAAAGAAAGAAAGACACTTTCTGGTTTGTGAAGCAGATGGTGTTCTTTGCACAACTGTGACTTCCCCCTTTTTCTGTTCCAGTAGCGAATGGTTCTCAGCAAGAACTATTGGAGGTAAACCTCCGTGTGTGCTCGAATCCCTCTGGTTTTACCTTCACAGCCTTTTCGCGGAATATACGTAGGAGGAAGCAATATACCGGTTGATTCTTCCAGGGAGTACGCCCTCAGAACTGTAATAGTAAACCAAACAGTGATGCAGAACACCTCTCTTGCAGCGCCTGCCACAAGAGTTGACTGAGCCTCAACGTGACGCTTTCGCGTCTACTAAATGAAACAGTAACGAAACGCGCTGCTTCTCGTTGCATATTCTCGTTTCCTCTATCAGTCGTATCAAGTACTGATCCCAGAATCCCGAGAAATTTTCAGTTACTGGTGAAACGGGCCTTTTGTAAGCTATATGCTGTCGCGCAGAGTGGCCGCGCGGTTGGAGGCGCCATGTCACGGATTGCGCGACGCCGGCCGCTGTCGCCAAGCGGTTCTAGGCGCTTCAGTCCGGAACCGCGCTGCTGCTACGGTCGCAGGTTCGAATCCTGCCTCGAACATGTATGTGTGTGATGTCCTTAGGTTAGTTAGGTTTAAGTAGTTCTAAGTCTAGGGGACTGATGACCTCAGATGTTAAGTCCCATAGTGCTTAGAGCCATTTGAACCATTTGATTGCGCGACCCCTCCCTCCAGGTTTTGAGTCCTCCCTCGGGTTTGGGTGTGTGTGTCGTTCTTAGCATAAGTTAGTTTAAGTAGTCTGTAAGCTTAGGGACCGATGACCTCAGCAGTTTGGTCCCTTAGGAATTAACTCTCTCTCTCTCTCTCTCTCACACACACACACACACACACACACACACACACACACACACACACACACACACACACACGCACAGCGGTCTGCTTTGTTGATGGATGACATTTTCTGAGGATTCTTTCAGAGAATCTCTCTGAAATCTGCCTTACCGGCGATTACTTTCACGCGGTCGTTACACCTTAACTCACTCCGTACGCATGCTGCTGGATATTTTATGGAAGTAACTATTTCCATTGATTGTTCTGCAATGATGGTTCTTTCTGCCAATGTATAGGCAAAAACCTTATTTTTTTTAAATGTATAAAACGTATAAGTGGCCTTCCTATCGAAGAAAGAATACACACTAATTACTGCCTGCAGTCTGTATCATAAACAGTAGCTGCAAATGAAGGAAAAGTTCGGGTAGAATCTGGCAGCGCACTGTATCTGTCACGAGCTGTTTGTAAACTCTGGCGTTAGTGGAAGCAGCTGTCAGCGAACTGCAGTGTGAGTTGTGGAGGAACTAGACGGCTCGGGTGGATCTGAATCAGATCAACAGTGCGTCGGAGAGAGGCAGCAAATTATCTGTTCCGAGTGAGTTTTTAGGTGCTCGTACTTCCTTTCTGTCCTGTGTTTTCTCTGCAAGTAACGTACATTTTTATTGCATTTAGGTACTGTTGATATTCTATACATTGTGGTCTGTGTCATTGCTTAGGACAAGTAATAACAATAACGATAAATTCAGGTTGCAGTGGCGAAAGGAATTTCGAGCTGCATTGGACAAAAACACACCATACAAATTTAAATTATGACCTTTTTTTCCTTTAATAGTTAATTGTATAGACGTTACGACATAAGTGGGAGGAAAATAGCCTTAAAGAAGCAGTAGAAAAGTCAGACTTCTTGAAATGCCAGTTAAGGAAGCAAGTGAGATAATTTCAGTCCTAAGAAGTACATTAGGTGACAGACTTAAAGACAGCATTATGAGAAAACAGGAACGTGGCAACGAAACCCATTTTAGGAAATAAGTTTATCACGAGAGCAGTCAATGATGAACAGATAATAAGGCCGTACTAGCAGTGAAATATTCGAAGAAGACTGGACTGAGTGCCAAATCTGTAATGAGTGGTTAAGTGAGAATTATGTGTGTATAGAGCAGAAAAATCTTTACTATTCTACATCCTGCAATTTGCATGAAAATACTTGATATCAAGTATGAGAATGACGTAGGTTACTATGAAATACAGAAGAAAAAACTTCAAAAGCCAAAATTGCTAATTATAATTACATTTATGACTGGTTTAAGCAAATCTAAGTCGCTATCATCGGAACCGTATAGAAAGTAGGTCGAAAATTACAAGCATAAACAGGTCATATGTAGTGGAGTGGAGTACATATTTACACGAAATCGTTATATACAATTGTACCTTGTGCAGGAAAACCTCAATAAATATCGATCAGACGTCCAATATACGTCCTCAAGTCATAACACATCGTCCTAGGAACATTAAGAAAGAGATAGCTACATCTGCATCTCAGTAATAAAAGAAGATTTACATAAAGTATCATGTATGTAGCACCGACTGTACAAGTTCATATTCAAACAACAGATGTCAGAAGACTGGGAATGGCGTATAAAAATCAAATATGTTACAAAGTGGCATCAGGTGTCACTGTAGTAGCAACCATACTGAAATACATTGGTAACATGTAAAGCGTAAGAAAGATGTTACAGCCAAGAAGGAAGCAAAACAATGCAATATGTGCATTTTGTGTGTAATTATATAAATAAGAAATCCAAAGCACAATATATTGGAATGCCAAAATTCCTTTTATACTTTTTAAAATTTTATTTTCAATTTTTAGAATTAAAATTCTTAAAAATGTGTGAAGTAAAGTATTGTATACTAACTGCAGTAATCTATCGCTTATACAGCCATAACAGTTATGAGGCAAGTATAATATTAAAAAAAAACATATCGCCATTGAATAAGCTCGCAGAAGGTCACTCGAAATGTAGGTAATAAGAATAGAGAAACAACGAACGAATTATATATCGCAATGTATGTACGTAACGAAAGGGAACCTCTAAAATACTGCATTCTTAATTTGGCATATTCAAATTACAGTATAGACGAACAGCAGTACAATACAATGTCTGGGTGATAACTGAACATGGTGGACGAGTTCTAGTTTGGTGTAATAAACATGTAGTATAAGATCAGAAAATACGTACTGATTAAGTTCATATAACTAATTAGCAATATAGTAATATACAAGTGTCGTTGTTGTTATTGTTGTTGTCTTCAGTCCGAAGACTGGTCTGATGCAACTCTCCATGCTACTCTATCCTTTGCGGGCCTCCACATCTCCGAATAACTACTTCAGCCTACATCCTTCTGAAACTGTTTACTGTATTCATCTCTTGGTCTCCCTCTAAGAATTTTACCAACCGCACTTCCCTCCAATATTAAAATGGTGATCCCTTAATGTCTCAGAGTAAGTCCTGTCAACTGATCCCCTCTTTTGGTCAAGTTGTGCCACAAATGTCTCGTCTCTCCAGTTATATTCGGTACTTCCTCATTAGTTACATGATCAACCCATCTAATCTTCAGCATTCTTCTGTAGCACCATATTCTCTACTTATTTAAACTGTTCATCATCCACTTCATACAAATACTTTCAGAAAATACTTTCTAACACTTAATTTTATATTCGATGTTAACAGATAATGCTTCAATAATGCTTTTCTTGCTCTTGCCAGTCTATATTTCAAATCCTATCTACTTCGGCCATCATCTGTTATTTTGCTGCCTGAATAACAAAACTCATCAACTAAGTGTATCGTTTCGTAATCTGATCGCTTAGCATCGCCTGATTTAATTTGACTACTTTCCATTATTCTTGTTTTAGTTTTGTTGATGTTCGCGTTATAATCTCCATTCAAAATACTGCCAGTCCCGTTCAACAGCTCTTCCAAGTCCTTTTGCTGTCTCATAGAATTACAATGTCATCGGCAAACCAAAAAGTTTATATTTCTTCTCCCTGGACTTTAATTCCTACTCCAATTTTTTTTAGTTTCCTTTACTGCTTGTACAATGTGCAGACTGAATAACATCGGGGATAGGCTACAACCATTTCTCACTCCCTTTTCAACTACTGATGCCCTTTCATGACCCTGGACTCTTATTACTGCCCTCTGGCTTCTGTAAAAGTTGTAAATAGCCTGTCGCTCCATTTATTTCACCCCTGCGGCCTTCAGAATTTCAAATAGATTGTTCCAGTCAATATTGTCACAAGCTTTCTCTAAATCTACAGATGCTGTATATGTCGCTTTGCCTTTCCTTAAATTTCTGTTCATTCCACTTGAAGTACGTGGTCGTCAAACAACACTTAAACAGTTCTGAAATATCGGCAGGAATGATGTATTGGAAAAGCTGGATCGAATTTTTCCTGCCGATAGTTCAGAACTGTTTAAGAGGAGAAACGGAACGATCAGCTGTTGCAGAGCATGCTTTCCAGCCAGGGAACCACAATATTCGTTTCGAGGAGACGCAAGTACTAGCGGCCACAAGCGGATATTACGAAAGGCTCTACAGGGAGGCAATCGAAATCGCTAAACACTCAAATAATTTCAACCGTAAGGAGGAGGGTGTGAAATTATACGGCATATGGATGCCGGTGTTATAGAAGATGTGTACCACCCGTCCACTACTGGATGATGGCAACGGCGATCGACGGCGACGGACAGTGGCCAATTGCACTGACGTTTTCAAAACACGTGACGTCACGCCGCGGCGTGGGAGCGCGCGGACACGGAATTTAGCGGCAGTCAGTAGCGAGCCAGTGGGTGTGTTGGATCTTCCATTGAGCTACGGACCCCCTTGAAGGTGTCTCCCGCAGTCGGAGACGAAACGTTGGGAATCGACACAGAATTCATCAACCGACCACGGCATAACAGCCCGGATAATTATAATGGACATGATATTTCCGGCTGCGAAAGTCTACATTTTAATATATGCTAAGTGTCGTAATATTTTTGTAGATCACAACAAATTTTAAATTTTGTGTTTGGTCATCTTTTGTTGCATCACAGAGTATTGACCATCAATATAAACTTTTTATTCAGAAAATATAAACTAAGGACCGAGGAGGTTAAACGTCAAATCAGCTTTCCCGAAACAGTCTAAAATCACATCGTGCACGCAAACAAGGTTCAAACCGTAATCGCCTTCCAGAAAAAAAAAGCGCCGCCACTTCGATTCAAAGCAACAACCGTAGGTTGTTCATGACTTCACAAATTCGCAATCAAAAGGGGAAATTTTAGGTAGATACAGGCACACTATGTGATCAAAATTATCTGGACACCTGGCTGAAAATGACTTACAAGTTCGTGGCGCCCTCCATCGGTAACGTTGGAATTCAGTATGGTGTTGGCCCACCCTTAGCCATGATGTCACCCTCCACTCTCGGAGGCTGTCGGGTGCTGGAGGTTTCTTGGGGAATGGCAGCCCATTCTTCACGGAGTGCTGCACTGAGGAGAGGTAAGGATGTCTGTCGGTGAGGCTTGGCACGACGGGGTCGGTGTTCCAAAACACCCCAAAGGTGTTCTGTAGGATTCAGGTCAGGACTTCGTGCAGGTCAGTCCATTACAGGGATGTTATTGTCGTGTAACCTCTGCGCCCCAGGCAGTGCATAATGAACAGGTGCTCCATCGTGTTGAAAGATGCAATTGCCATCCACAAACTGAACAGTGGAAAGCAAGTGTAAGCCAGTGCTGTGATTGTACCACGCAAAATAACAAGGGGTGCAAGCCCCCTCCATGAAAAACACGACCACACCACATTGTGTACCGTGATTCGTCACTCCAACAATGTTTTCACTGTTCAATCGTCAAATGTTTACGCTTCTTACAACAAGCGATGTGTCGTTTAGCATTTACCGGCGTGATGTGTGGCTTATGAGCAGCCGCTCGACCATGAAATTCAAGTTTTCTCACCTCCCGCCTAACTGTAATAGTACTTGCAGTGGATCCTGATGCAGTTTGGAATTCCTTTGTGATGATCTGGATAGAGTGTGCCTCTTACAGATTACGACCCTCTTTAGCTGTCGGCGGTGTCTGTCAGTCAAGAGATGAGGTCAGCCTGTATGCTTTTGTGTTGTACGTGTCCCTTCACGTTTCCACTTCACTATCACATTGGAAACAGTGAACCTATGGATGTTTTGGAGTGTGGAAGTCTCGCGTGCAATAGTATGACACAAGTGACACCCAATCACCTGACCACGTTCGAAGTCCCTGAGTTCCGCAGAACGTCCCATTCTGCTCTCTCAGGTTGCCTAAAGACTACTGAGGTCGCTGATATGGAGTACCTGGCTGTAGGTGGCAGCACAATGCACCTAATGTGAAAAACGTATTTTTTTTGGGGGGGGGGGGTGGTCCGGAAATGTTTGATCACATAGTAAACATCCATTACTTTACTTCATCAACAAACATACGAAAAATTAGGTAGCCCGCATTTTAAGCAAACAAATCTGCATCTCACTACTTACAATGCGAAAGAATTTCTATTCTCGACACGTGCACCCTAAGAGCAAGACACAAAAATGCAACCACTGCAGTTCAGTCCAGCGCCTTTCCTGACATATTTGGAGTCCATTACACAATAGTTCAGAAATATAAACCTTTTTTCGTTGCCACACGGCTTTACACGAAGAATTTCAAAGCAAATATCAAGCTCTTAAAGGTAATGCCAAAACCAAAATTTTCTAGACCTCTTGCAGTAGCATAAGATACGAAATGAAGCAGCTACTTAACTAAAACGAGTGGAACAAATACGCATCCTAAAACATATTTACCGGCCGGAGTGGCCGAGCGGTTCTAGGCGCTACGATCTGGAACCGCGCGATCGCTACGGTCGCAGGTTCGAATCCTGCTTCGGGCATGGATGTGTGTGATGTTCTTAGGCTCGTTAGGTTTAAGTAGTTCTAAGTTCTAGGAGACTGATGACCTCAGCAGTTAAGTCCCATAGTGCTCAGAGCCATTTGAAACATTTTTGGAACACATTTCAGCGTGTCAGTGGGAATCTCGTCGGTAATCAGAAGGAAAGTAAACGGGAAAATTAGAATCTGTTCAGATAGTTCCCATTGCCACACAATGAAGAACTGAAGCATATATGTAGAAGAAGCTAATCTACAAAATGCACTTAATTTTTTTTTAAATAAGAAAAAAGGAAAACCACACAAACATGGTAGTTAATATGCATGAAGTCTTGTATAAGCGCTTTCCGTTCGGAAGTGCCTTAGCTCCTGCTCTGTTCCAAAGTTTTTTTAGAAGAAATGGTGACGGAAGTTCCGTCATGTTCTAATTATTTCGACGATATGATTTTGCTAGAAAGACACCAGAAGATCGTCTCAGTAATACTGATATCAATTTTGTCTTCTAACAGGCGCAGATTGAAATGCAATCTGTAAGACCGCTCATTCTTTAACACAGAACTTGATATTCGCGACATGTCAATGACGTTCAAGGCGCGTATCAGAGCACCAAACATTCAGAGGGAATATGGAAATTTCCTCCTCCCAAAAATGTTCAAGAACTATAAGCAGTTATTGAAAAATTAATTATTATGCAAAATTTAATCCGAACACAAGACAAATGGCAGCATCATTACATCGTTGCAGGCGTAAAATGGTTCCCTTCAAATGGATTCTGGAATGTAAATATCAGTTTAGCATGCTTTGCTTAGTCAAATTTCTCAAACGGTTTGATTTTAGCAAACCTGTAGTTCTTCATATGGCGTCGGTACAGTTTTCTCACACAAGGTTGGCAACACCGAGAACTCCATAGCACTCACATATAAAATTTTGAACAAGGCTTAAGAAAATCATAGTGAGTTACGAAAAGAATGCTTGGCGATCATTTAAAAGGTTTCATTATTACCCGCATGGCACAAGAGTTATTATGACAGACCACAAACCATTAACTGCATATTTTGATGCAGAAAAAGATGTACCAGATTAAATGGCTGAAAAGCTGCACGATTGGTGCTAATTATTTCTTAGTATGATATTATTTATTTTCCCACTTCAAAGCACGCAAATGCAGACACTCTGTCTCACCATTTGGCAATCTTCCTGAACGCAGTGCATCGCACGGAGCTTATATTCAAATAGATCAGTTTGAATCAGAAACACAACAAGTTTTGACTGTGATTACCGGGTAATACCCCATCAACATGAAACGACCGTACACTATGTTTGCTCAAACATTACATATGCGTGGGTTGGCTTCATAACAAGAATTAAATTCCAGGTGTATTAGTTCTCCAACACCAAGCCCAACGTGCTTTCTTTTTAATGAAAAATGGTTTAATTTCATTACTTGTGCTGAATGAACAAACTGCGGTGGTGATTCCTGCGGGATTACAACCGGATATTTTTCTGCTTTTACATAAGGGACACTGCAGTATAGTCGAAACCTAACAACAAGCACGTCGACATTGCACCTGGCAGGGGATGAATAAACAGACTGAACTGATGACTTCGGACTGTCCATTGCAAGGAAAAGAAGGCTACACTGTGCCATGATTTTTGCTATTGGACACGGTCTTGGGGAATGCATTCATACAAATATTGCTGGTCACTTTTGGAAACACGATGACTAATGATCGTCGACACTTTCAGTAACTATCCTTTTCTAATCCCCATGAATTCTACAAGCAGAACTCGCTTCTATTTCCTTTCTCGGAGAATTGCCTCAAGACATCGTTATATTTCAATGGTCCCAAGCTATCGTCATTCTAATCTCGGAGATTAGGTAAAGAGTTCTGCGCTTTGTATGCACTTTCAAGGGTCTGATGTCCAATCTTTGTTCTTCGTTCCTATTATGTCTTAGTGCTTGTCGCACACTGGCAATTGCAGACAAATTCCCGGTAGAATTGTGGTATTTTCATTCTCATCGCAGTTTACTGCATTAACTGCATACTCGGAACGTTACTTTAGAGGCAATATTCACAACGAAGTTTCACAAAAACGTCAGGTACTTCTATGAAGTTTACAACAAATCACACAACTTGGAGTCAGCAACTGTTCTTCAGACGACTGGCTGATCAGACTATACAATTCAGAGCTAAACAGTCGCACATGGGTGGCACCAAAATCAACTTCGACTTTATGAATACATTGATCCTGCTGTAGAATTTCATTTTTCAGAGACGCTGCCAGAAAGCAAAAGCGCTGCAGGTACACAGCCATCGCCAGTGTCAGAGATCCAGTCGCGCGGGTAAACCGAACGAAGAAGCAACGTCCATGGAAATCGAATCCTGCCCGCCTACGCAACAGCCGACTACGCAGCCATCGCAACTACTGCCGCCACGGCATCCATCTCCGCCAGCTACGAGTGACATCTTGATGGACGTCGAACCATCATCAACTCCAGCGTCATCATCAAGGGCGTCAGTGCTGACATCTCGTGTGAATGTGGATGTGGATGTCCGTCTTGTTCCCGATTTTTCGACTGATGTTTTTGGAAATTCATAAGATAAATCTAGAAGAGGTTTGGGCGACACCAGCTCATTTTAGTTACGAATCCTATTCAATTCCCACCACAGCATAGACCTTCCGTACGACGTTGCCCGCTCCCACACTTTGCGACAACCAACAACGGTGCGAAAGTTTGATGGTGGAAGGGGGGGGGGGGGGAGGAGTGCGGGATCTGCGGTGTTCACGCAGAACGTACACGACCCTGAATTTGCACCATTCCAAAATCATCTGAGTATAGTAACTCTGGACTGGCCGTCAGCGGACGCTTCACTCGCTCTGGAATCTCCATAACTCGTGACACTTGTCATCGCTACAGGCCACGCTCCTTTTTTCGCAGCTAATAAAACCAATCGCGTTTTTTAAGGGGAGTAAGTACGCCCTACACTTGAAATTTTAAAACTGCAATATTGATGACCCATTCTCACAGAAACTTTGATAAATAGAGATCTGAATTTTATAGGAAGCATTGTGTAACTCCTTTTCTGATCACTGAACCAGATTAGGAGCTTACAGACAAATGATTGATTAGTTACGAATTTTTTAAATTATATTCAATGTTTTTCTTTAAAATCTCCACTTTTCCACTCTGTAACAAAAATGTCTTTAAAGGTAGATGTATTGTGGTGGTGCAGTAGCTACAGTGTACTAAGAGGTAACGAAGTGTAAAATTAGGTTTAGATACCTGCAATAGTTCATCAGAGAATGGGTCAAACAAAAGATAATTTTCCTGAAATCAAGTTCAAAGTTTCAGACGGCATCAACTCACTCACATATGGAAGCATGACAGCTCGTAGGAACAGTTAAGCGCAGGTATTGTTCTTACCCTTTTATTGCTCATACTATAGATCTAGACGTTTCCTTCTTTTCCTGGTTCTTGCTTCTTTGGTCATTTCTCCTTGTGCACTCTGGGCTTTCATGATTTTGCAACAATCCAACCGCTGGAAGGCTCGAAGCACCTTGGCTCCTGGAGTGCTAAGAAGTTGCTCTAGTGCCCTAATCCTTTTCTTGATATCGTCGTTAAATTATCACAGCATCAGAAACACCCAGATACAGAGTTTTCATTCGCATAAACACAGTTTTGGTTTGTGGGTCCACATGTCGTCACATTGATCCTGGTTTTGTGTTCGACCATGACGACATTTGGAAAGAAGGTTAGGATGAGCTCACTGTCTATACGCTGCAGATGGTATGATGTTTTCGTGCATGATTTGTTCCTCCGTACCTGCTGCCCGAGCTTCGCAGTACTTGCGGCTTACTTGCTCCTTGAATCAGCACACAGTGGATGAAGATCATGCATAGGGTGCATAGGGTATGATCAATGGATGATTTAGTGAAAGAATGTAGTCCACACTGCTCTTTGCGTTTTTTGTAGGACGTTTTGGTTTAATCTTATTGCCAGTTCATAATAATGCTGGTACTCATCTATTATTTTTATCTGTAAGCCTTCCTTTACCCTTTAGGAAACTAAACTAAACTCTGCCCGAGGAGGTCATGAAGGCCCAACGGTACCGACCGGCCGTCTTGTTATCCTCAGACCACAGGTGTCACTGTATGCGGATAAGGAGGGGCATGTGGTCAGCACACCGCTCTACTGGCCGTATGTCAGTTTCCGAGACCTTCCTTTACCATTTACTCCTTGTTATCTATATAACAATCCTTTACCATTTACTCCTTGTTATCTATATAACAAAATATATATATATATATATATATATATATATATATATATATATATATATATATATATATATATATATATATATATATCACTACCGCCTGTTCTGTCTGTACAGTGCGTCCACCCTCTTAACATGAACATGAAATCAAGGAATATATATCTGAAAATCACATCCTTATGGACCGAAAATTTTCAGGGATGGACGTAGTTTGGTAGGTCAATGCACACCGACTGTATATACTTAAGTTTGTGCTATTCGAAATGAAAAAAGTATACTTACAATTAGAATTATTTGACAAATAAAACATCAGGTTGTTAGGAAAGGTCAAATATTATTAAGAAATAATAATTGGGCATTTTACTCTGATTGTTGCCAGCATCATATTTAAAGTACCAGGGAAGCAGGTTGCTAGCCTTACTTGCCCCGGGTCCCATTGAGTTTTACCCCTAACGGTTGAGGGACTAACCGGTGGGTTTGGTAGTCTTTGCCGTCTGAGCACAAAGGTGACCACGACTCAGAATATGTCCGAGATGCCCAGCCTTATTCCAAAGTAACTGGTATCCCGACTGTCAGGACCACTTAGAAAAGCTAATGCAGTGAGCGCTCAGTACGATCTACTCTCTTCTGCAAGAAGGGAGTCAGTACCAAGACTAAGTTATCTGTGCACCGTTCAATCTTTCGACCAACTTTGTTGTATGGGAGCGAAAGCTTGGTGGATTCAGGTTACCTTATCAATAAAGTTGAGGTTACGGATATGAAAATAGCTAGGATGATTGCAGGTGCTAGTAGATGGGAACAATGGCACAAGGGTGTTTACAATGAGGAAATCAAAGAAAAACTCGGAATGAACTCTATAGATGTAGCAGCCAGGGCGAACAGGCTTAGATGGTGGGGTCATGTTACACGCATGGGAGAAGCAAGGTTACCCAAGAGACTCATGGGTTCAGCTGTAGAGGGTAGGAGGAGTCGGTGTAGACCAGGGAGAAGGTACCTGGATTCGGTTAAGAATGATTTTGAAGTAATAAGCTTAACATCAGGAGAGGCACCAATGTTAGCACTGAATAGGGGATCATGGAGGAATTTTATGAGGGGGACTATGCTCCAGGCTGAACGCTGAAAGGCATAATCAGTCTTATATGATGATGTGATGATGAATAATAATTGGGAAGCGTTACTTTTAGACCAGTTGATCCCTTACCATCGACATACGCAAAGAACTTGGGCAGAGAAAACATGGCCAACATTGGAAAGGCTCATCGAGACAGCGAGTTCGTAACTGCATCACAATTATCAGAAGATAAGAAGCTGCAAAACAGGCAGATTATTCAGTTACACGAACAATTGTCGGTTCAACAGAGAAACGCAAGCACAATCTGTTATCGCTATTGTCAGCTTGGCTACTTGTAACTTCGTAATTAAAAGTGTGTAAATTTTCCTCGTGCAACTGTACCCCTTGATAAAAATATGTACATACTGCGAAGAACGCAAGTTTGATCATAAATGCAGATTCTAGTCAGGCCTGCACATTGCTCTGTTGTGTCTGACCACGAACGTCACCCGTACGACGCCCTCTACACGTTACAAGTGTCGTTCTTGGTCAGAACGGTGTTCTGTGCAGTTGCGAACTGAGTTAATTCTACAGAGGGCAAGTTGTTGTTGCTTATATGGTGGGTGCTTCCATAATCAAGTTAGCCGAAGTGTTTGATGCGTTAAGAGGCACCGTATGTCCATTGCCGGCCGAAGTGGGTGAGCGGTTCTAGACGCTACAGTCTGGAACCGCGCGACCTCTACGTTACTTTTAGACCAGTTGATCCCTTACCATCGACATACGCAAAGAACCTGCGTCGAGCATGGATGTGTGTGATGTCCTAGGTTAGTTAGGTTTAAGTAGTTCTACGTTCTAAGGGGCCGGATGACCAAAGAAGTCCCATAGTGCTCAGAGCCATTTGAACCATCTGAACCTCTGTCCATTCAGGTCGCATCGTCCAGGACTGGTTTTGTGAGCACGAGGATGATTCGTCGCAAGCCCCCTGGCAGCTACAGCCATTATATCTCAATATTACTTAGCCTTTGTTATTTACTTTTGAGAGTGTTTGATTGCTATCCACTTCTATCATCGTTACCTCAACTTCCCATTATTTTGCAGGAAGAGAAGTATAAAATTCCAATGAAAAACATATAGGATCTGCATGTATCCATCCGAGGCGAGCCGAACGTTGTGGACGAGAGGTTCTAGGCGCTTCAGTCCGGAACCATGCGGCTGCTACGGTCGCAGGTTCGACTCCTGCCTCAGGCATGGCTGTGTGTGATGTCCTTAGGTTAGTTAGGTTTAAGTAGTTCTACGTCTAGGGGATTGATGACCTCAGATGTTAAGTCCAATAGTGCTTAGAGCCATTTGAACCATACGAAAATGGTTCAAATGGCTCTGAGCACTACGGGACTTAACTTCTCAGGTGATCAGTCCCTTAGAACTTAGAACTACTTATACCTAACTAACCTAAGGACATGACACACATCCATGCCCGAAGCAGGATTCGTACCTGCGACCGTAGCGGTCGCGCGGTTCCAGACTGTAGCGCCTAGAACCGCTCGGCCACTCCAGCCGGGCGAACCATCCGAGGCGACTGGAAGCTGTTATGAACGCCAACGGTGTTCGTACACCTTATTAGGCATGGTAATGTATTGGGTTTGCGATATTTCCGTATTTCTATGTACATTCTGTAAGCATTTGTGTTTAAAAGGGTGTACCTCGTATCTACTTTCGACAACTGCAGGCGGAACAAGCCCATTTATACTTTTTTGTGACAAAAATTACTTTTTTACACACTCCTTCAAAAATTTAACGACGAAAACTGCGAAGACTTATAAAAATAACGAATATATGTCCTTATCACATGGAGATTTATAATTCTACTAGCTGAGAAATACGGTGTTTCCTGAACATCCATTTCGATAATTTCCTGCTAGAAACAAACTTTGTTTCTAGTGTAATATCCCTTATAGTTTCTATTGCTGGGTGCAGGAACTTCGCTTATCTACAACGCGATTTTCTAATCATCTTTATGAAACGTCTCTTCGTAGCTCTGCAGATGGATATCTGTTTCATCTACAGCCGTTCGGGCTTCGCAAAAAATGGTTCAAATGGCTCTGAGCACTATGACCCATCAGTCTCCTAGAACTTAGAACTACTTAAACCTAACTAACCTAAGGACATCACACACATCCATGCCCGAGGCAGGATTCGAACCTTCGATCATAGCGGTCGCGTGGTTCCAGACTGAAGCGCCTAGAACCCCTCGGCCATACCGGCCGGCCGGGCTTCACAGTTAATAGCTGTCATAAGCGATGCCAGGTATCGGGGACTAATTTGACTCGGCTGTAGCAGTGTCTCACTAGTAAAGAATAAATGTATTAAAATTTCATGCGTGGTGTGGCACTTTTTCACGCACCTCAACGTTTATACACTCCTGGAAATTGAAATAAGAACACTGTGAATTCAATGTCCCAGGAAGGGGAAACTTTATTGACACACTCCTGGGGTCAGATACATCACATGATCACCCTGACAGAACCACAGGCACATAGACACAGGCAACAGAGCATGCACAATGTCGGCACTAGTATAGTGTATATCCAACTTTCGCAGCAATGCAGGCTGCTATTCTCCCATGGAGACAATCGTAGAGATGCTGGATGTAGTCCTGTGGAACGGCTTGCCATGCCATTTCCACCTGGCGCCTCAGTTGGACCAGCGTTCGTGCTGGACGTGCAGACCGCGTGAGACAACGCTTCATCCAGTCCCAAACAAGCTCAATGGGGGACAGATCCGGAGATCTTGCTGGCCAGGGTAGTTGACTTACACCTTCTAGAGCACGTTGGGTGGCACAGGATACATGCGGACGTGCATTGTCCTGTTGGAACAGCAAGTTCCCTTGCCGGTCTAGGAATGGTAGAACGATGGGTTCGATGGCGGTTTGGATGTACCGTGCACTATTCAGTGTCCCCTCGACGATCACCAGTGGTGTACGGCCAGTGTAGGAGATCGCTCCCCACACCATGATGCCGGGTGTTGGCCCTGTGTGCCTCGGTCGTATGCAGTCCTGATTGTGGCACTCACCTGCACGGCGCCAAACACGCATACGACCATCATTGGCACCAAGGCAGAAGCGACTCTCATCGCTGAAGACGACACATCTCCATTCGTCCCTCCATTCACGCCTGTCGCGACACCACTGGAGGCGGGCTGCACGATGTTGGGGCGTGAGCGGAAGACGGCCTAACGGTGTGCGGGACCGTAGCCCAGCTTCATGGAGACGGTTGCGAATGGTCCTCGCCGATACCCCAGGAGCAACAGTGTCCCTAATTTGCTGGGAAGTGGCGGTGCGGTCCCCTACGGCACTGCGTAGGATCCTACGGTCTTGGCGTGCATCCGTGCGTCGCTGCGGTCCGGTCCCAGGTCGACGGGCACGTGCACCTTCCGCCGACCACTGGCGACAACATCGATGTACTGTGGAGACCTCACACCCCACATGTTGAGCAATTCGGCGCTACGTCCACCCGGCCTCCCGCATGCCCACTATACGCCCTCGCTCAAAGTCCGTCAACTGCACATACGGTTCACGTCCACGCTGTCGTGGCATGCTACCAGTGTTAAAGACTGCGATGGAGCTCCGTATGCCACGGCAAACTGGCTGACACTGACGGCGGTGGTGCACAAATGCTGCGCAGCTAGCGCCATTCGACGGCCAACACCGCGGTTCCTGGTGTGTCCGCTGTGCCGTGCGTGTGATCATTGCTTGTACAGCCCTCTCGCAGTGTCCGGAGCAAGTATGGTGGGTCTGACACACCGGTGTCAATGTGTTCTTTTTTCCATTTCCAGGAGTGTATGTCCTGTCTCTTGAGCTACGTGTCATTCAATGATATATTTGTGTAGGTACATTCAGCAACATTTGTGGATACCGTCTGAAAAATGTGTTGCGAATACAGTTAGTGGCAAAAAAGTAACAGATTTGAACGTAATGCGCAATGCGGCAGTATTTCACACATCTCTGTGCTTATGATGTCTTATCTCCAGAAATATATGTTGTACGATGATATAATTTTGTAGGTGAATTTAGCTCCAGATGTGGATTCTGTCCGGGGAACATACTGCGAATATAATTAGTAGCATAGTTGTTAAGTGTTAATAACAATCACCCTGTATATCATTTTTATAATAACTTTGCTTCCGCCGTTTTTTCCCCACCATTTGACGCTTTGATGAAACAAATTGGCTACACACGTACCATTCAAAGTATTTTACATCACTGGCCACTAATTTCGTCCATCTTTCGGGAAGTGTACGAGTCCCGCGTCGAAAAAAATTGTTCGTCTGTTGAAGTGATCCACGAATCGGTCCAATTTGTGGCTACTTCATGAGATCGGGAGTGTTCGTCAGCCAGGCCATGCGCCATTGATCTAAACAGATGACAGTCAGAGGGAGCAATGTCTGGATAATACGGTAGGTGGGGTAGGACTTCCCATTTTAACGTTTCCTAGTATGTTTTGACCTCTTTTGCAACGTGGAGTCGAGTGTTGTCGTGCTGCAAAATCACTTTATCGTGCCTCTCGCTGTATTGCGTCCCATTTTATCTTTTAATACTCTGCTCAAACGCATTAATTGCGTTCGGTAATGAGCAACTGTGATTGTTTCACTTGGTTTTGCGCCTGATAGTACACGACGCCGAGCTGGTCCCACCAAATGCAAAGCATGATCTTGGAGCCGTGAATATTCGATTTGGCCGTCGACTTGCAAGCATGACCGGGATATCCCCATGTTTTTTTGCGTTTCCTATAATAAGAACTAAGTTCTTTAAAATGTTTTGCGTTTAGGGTTGTCGTAATGAACCCATTTTTCGTTCCCGGTCACAATGCTATGCAGAAATGCTTCTGTTTTTGCCCCTAAGGCAACTGTTCAGAAACACGCGAACGCCGTCAACGTCTCTTGGTTTCGGCTCACACGGGAGCCAAGTTCCTTATTTCTGAATCATGCCTATGGCCTTAAAATGGGTTGCTGTGTCACTCCCACTAATCGTGCCAGTTCACGAGTTTGACGCGAGTCTACACTCAGCAATGTCTCCAATTCTGCATCTTGGAAAACATTCTCTCTTCCACCACTACGCCGGTCTACGACGTTAAAATCACCATCCTTGAGGCGTTGAAACCACTCACGACATGTTCTTTCACTAATAGCGTCCCTACCTTACGTACTTGAGAGCATTCGGTGAGACTCAGCCGCTGTTTTCTTCATACTGAAACAAAACAGTAACACCTCCCGCTATTGACGAGAATTAGGCTCGTAAACTGATATTTTCAACCAAGAATAACTTTATGATGCAAACACAAGTCGACTAATATTTGAATGTTTATGTTGACCTAGGTCCAAGCTAACAGACTGACGTTTGCGATCTCTTTCTTTCGACCGCTACTTACCGTTGTCACAGCGTATCGGCAAATGGCGGAAGCAAAGTTGTACACCTTGTATGTATGGATTAAGTAATTTATCATAGCATTGTTCAGTGCGAAGAATGTTCCAGTACAGCCTTGAGAAAATATTAAAGTTTCGGAAAAAGGTTATGTGTCCGTGTCTTCCGCCATTCCTCTACTTCTGTTGAAATCGACGAGCGCCTTTCTCCCTGTACAGTCACGCCTGACTGGCACAGTAGTTGAGTCACAGTAGGCCGGAGCGCGGCTCGTTAACGCAGCAGCAGGGAGTGTGGCTCGTGCGCCTGCAGCGTCAGTCGGAGAAACGGCCGCGACTGAGGGGTTTCGATCCCGGCGCGGCGCGGCGCGGCGCGGCGCGGCGGTTAACTTAATGACACGGAATGATTTCCTGCGAGCGCCCGTAATGAGCTGCCCGCCGGACGAGATTGCTCGCGGCCCATCGACCGGCGCGCTGCCTCGGCCGCCGCTCCGAACCCTAACCCTAACTCCAGCCCTAACCCTGGCCTAAGCTGGGCCTAACCCGCTCCCAGCACTAGCCCCCTCCGATCGCGACACACTTGTCGTCCTATTATGATATCATGTTAAAATACAGCAATAACTCCTCGGACAGTTTTCACCTTAGCATGTGGGACACGTGCTCTACCTAGTAGTTATGTCAGCGGTGCCCACATAGCACAGCTCGCGCAGGATACCGTGAGCGATGCGCAGTGGCCAGCTTTCGTCCAAACAGCTGCTCGAGCTCATTCCTTTGCCCAGAAGGGGAGGCCGAGTAGTGTTTTTCATCTTTCGGCCAGTCGGTGATGACAGAATCGACGCGCACGCCCTGCAGTCTTTCTTATACGATTTTGTAGAAACTATTGCAAGTAGGTTGTTTAGGTTTTTACATTGGTAACGCCACGTAGCGCTCTGTATGAAAATCACTGGCTGTGCTGTGTGCAGTCTGTGGCTAGTTTGCATTGTTGTCTGCCATTGTAGTGTTGGCAGTTGGCTGTGAACAGCGCGTAGCGTTGTGCAGTTGGTGAGCCGCCAGCAGTGGTGGATGTGGGGAGAGAAATGGCGGAGTTTTGAAATTTGTAAGACTGGATGTCATGAACTGCTATCTATATTATGATTTTTCAACACTATTAAGGTAAATACATTGTTTGTTCTCTATTAAAATCTTTCATTTGCTAACTATGCCTATCAGTAGTTAGTGCCTTCCGTAGTTTAAATCTTTTATTCAGCTGGCAGTAGTGGCGCTCGCTGTATTGCAGTAGTTCGAGTAACGAAGATTTTTGTGAGGTAAGTGATTTGTGAAAGATATAGGTTAATGTTAGTCAGGGCCATTCTTTTGTAGGGTTTATTGAAAGTCAGATTGCGTTGCGCTAAAAATATTGTGTGTCAGTTTAAGCACAGTCATGTATAATTTTTCTAAGGGGAAGTTTCACTATTCCGTAAAAAAAATTCATTTTGCTTTACTCGTACCTTTATATGTGAAGTTCTACATCTACATCTACATCCATACCCCGCAAGCCACCTGACGGTGCGTTGCGGAGGGTACTTTGAGTACCTCTATCGGTTCTCTCTTCTATTCCAGTCTCGTATTGTTCGTGGAAAAAAAGATTGTCGGTATGCCTCCGTGTGGCCTCTAATCTCTCTGATTTTATCCTCATGGTCTCTTCGCGAGATTTACGTAGGAGGGAGCAATATATTGCTTGACTCCTCGGTAAAGGAATGTTCTCGAAACTTCAAAGCCCGTACCGAGCTACTGAGCGTCTCTCTCTTGCAGAGTCTTCCACTGTAGTTTATCTATTATCTCCGTAACGCTTTCGCGTTTACTAAATGATTCTGTAACGGGGCGCGCTGCTCTCCGTTGGATCTTCTCTATCTCTTCTAACAAACCTATCTGGTATGGATCCCACACCGGTGAGCAGTATCCAAGCAGTGGGCGAACAAGTGTACTGAAACGAACTTCCTTTGTTTTCGGACTGCATTTCCTTAGGATTCTTCCAATGAATCTCAGTCTGGCATCTGCTTTACCGACGATTAATTTTATATGGTCATTCCATTTTAAATCACTCCTAATGCCTACTCCCAGATAATTTATGGAGTTAACTGCTTCCAGTTGCTTACCTGCTATATTGTAGCTGAACGATAAAGGATCTCTCTTCCTATGTATTCGCAGCACATTACACTTGTCTACATTGAGATTTAATTGCCATTCGCTGCACCATGCGTCAATTCTTTGCAGATCCTCCCGCATTTCAATTCAATTTTCCATTGTTACAACTCTCGATATATTACAGCATCACCCGCAAAAAAGCTTCAGTGAACTTCGAATGTTATCCACAAGGTCATTTATATATACTGTGAATAGCTAATGTCCTACGACACTCCCCTGCGGCACACCTGAAATCACTCTCACTTCGGAAGACTTCTCCCCATCGAGAACTCTTAAATCCAATGACACAATTGGTCTGATAGTCCGTATGCTCTTACTTTGTTCATCAAACGATTGTCGGGAACTGTATCAAACGCCTTGCGGAAGTCAAGAAACACGGCATCTACGTGGGAACCCTTGTCTATGGCCCCCTGAGTCTCGTGGACGAATAGCACGAGCTGGGATTCACACGATCGTCTTTTTCGATTATGATGTGCCCATCATTTCGTTAGTGGTCATAGTTATCGGATATTTACGTGAAAGTAAGACACTTGGCGAAATTCGAAAACCTTGGTAATGAAGAATAATGTTCGCTCCGGTTTGCATCTGATGCATATTACATGTTGAGGCGTATGAAATTTAACTATCATACTGAATTTTTCTTTAGACTTTGTTGGGGGCCTCTACCTGTCACCAACCTCGAGAAAACTGATCTGACGTAGCACACTTATTTGTGATCGCGCAGCGCCAGCGATAAGACCAGAATGAAATACCCACAATATTCCTCATATTTCATAAATGGTTTGACACATCGAAATGAGACTTTGGCAAATGATAGCATACAAAGTGGAAAGTATTATTCTGTATGGTTATTACGCAAAACATCATTATCTACCGTGTTATTCCATTAAGTACAGATATTTCCCATGAAAGAATTTAATTTTTAAGGACCATCGATAACTGGTGAAACGAGAGGCGCTATGATTTTTGGAACAGCTTGAGTGAAGTCATTGCATGTTTATTTTGTACCGAGGATGTCCTTTTTCATAAGATGCTGACTTTACTTTTCCTCACGCCTCACTTAATAAACTTAATAAACCACTGTTTCAGAATCTCTCGCAACTGAGTCCGTACAACATGTTAGTGGGGTGAGGCTGTGTAAAATCACTTTAGTTTTGGCAAAAGAAACAAATTTCAACATGGCAACAAGGGAAACATGTAGGTTCAAATGGCTCTGAGCACTATGGGACTTAACATTTGAGATCATCAGTCCCCTAGAACTTAGAACTACTTAAACCTAACTAACCTAAGAACATCACAGACATCTATGTCCGAGGAAGCATTCGAACCTGCGACCGGAGCTGTCACGCGGTTCTGGACTGAAGCGCCTAGAACCGCTCGACCTCCGCGGCCGGCAAATTCCCCACTTCTGATTCTTCTCTGAAAGTTGCAAATGGTTAACAAACCAGGCGAAAATAAATCGCTACATTTTCGGCGGAATTTTTCTAAGATACTGACCAAAGAGGAGGTTACAAATATTTTTGAATTGTCACCATGCTAATGTGGGCGTGGAGGGGCCCCGCTTAATATTTACCAAAAATGTGAGTGTACGCTTCAGTTTAGAACGGCGTTTCCCCTATAGCGGTCTCAGCGACACCCCACCACTGCCGTTCTGTCCCCCCCCCCCCCCCCCTACTCGCTACAACAGCCTACTCGCATCTAGCGGTCACTGCATTATTTTACGCGCACTATACTACTGACGAAAAGCTGGATGAGACCGCATGACAACTGCAATGAAATTCTAAACGCCAACTTGAATGTACATCGCAAAAACAGACGGAAGCCTGTTTGTAACCTGACATTGTCATGAAGCAGACGGCCGTCGTTATCTAATTTATTAAAAATAGAAAAGAACTTTTAATATAGAAACTTTCCATGCCTAGACTGCAATTTTCAGTACGCAACTGCAGCAGGATCAATAGTATCAGCTTTTTTCTACAACCATCTTCAGATCGATGAAATCGTAAAAATGCGGTCCACATGTACTGACAAACATCAGTGATGCAGTAAAATGCATTCGTTTTGTGGGCCAACAGAATTATGATGTATGCAATTAAAAATTCATCATAAACATAATCCCGTAAGATGACGGAAATGTAGAAGGAAAATTGCCATTTGCGATAGTAAAATCAGCATCACATACTCAACAGGTACTATAGTAAGTTGCATACAGTGATCTCGCTATAATTCTGACTATACACTTGAAAATCACGGGCATGCGATGCAGGTATTATTGTGAGTTGCATACACTGTCCTCACTATTAATACCAGCTGTAAAGTTCAAATCACATGCCTGTGATGTAAATTTTACTAGGTGACTGTCAACTTTCCTTCTTTTTTACCGTCGTTTTGGGAGATTATGGTTTACAATCTGGCTCACTCATGACGAATTTTTTAACTAGGCCTGTGTACTATCATAATCTTCTTGGTCCACAATACTAATGCATTGCATTGCATGACTATAGTTAATAATCTCTTATAATTCGTGTGCACCGTCTTCTTACAATTTGGACGATCTGAAGACGGTTGCAGAAAACAACCGAAATTACTAATTGTGCTGTAATTTTATAATGACAATTGCGGTCTGGGTATAAAAGGCTTTTTACATTAAAATTTTCCTATTTCTTTCAATAAATGATAGTGTCTAGTACGACTGGTACAGATTCAGGATGCAGAAGTAAACAGGGTAATTGTAATTGTTAAAGGTGAATCGAACATTCTCTTCGGATGCTTTTGTAAACGCCCTGCCGGTAGTGGCGGAACATCTGAGAGAAAATTTGGAGAATATTTCGTGTAAATTTCCTGACCATATTAAAGTTTTATGGGGATATCTTAACTTACCAGCTACAGACGTGTTTGGATTGCAGAGTTTGTAGTAATTAAAACATAACATGTCTTTCCGTACCGGTGGAATACTTCAGAGGTGACAGTAACTTAGGATGTGCCCCGAGGGCAATGTATATAAATGATCTAGTAGATAACGCTGGAAATTCCATGAAGCTTTTCGGGGATGATGCTGTTGAATACAGAGAAGTAGTAACGCTAAAGAATTGCAGCGAACTGCGGGAAGACCTGAAGAGGATTGACGGTTGGTGCAGGGAATAGAAACTGGCCCCTAACATAAAAAAAGTAATTATTGAGAATTCATACACGGAAAGACCCTTTATTGTGTAATTACACTATCGCAGAACAATCACCGAAAGCAGTTACTTCCGTGCTACAACTAGAAATGTGCGTACGGAGCAATTAGAGAAGTAGAACTACCACATAAAATTAATCACTTACAACGGAGATGCCAGACTAAGAAACTTTGAAAAGTCCTCAGGAAATGTAGCCCATCATCAAAAGGAGTAGCTTGCAAATCATTCGTTCAACAATGCTTGAATGCTGTTCGTTAGTCTCGCATCCACAGGTAGGATTGATAGAGGAAATAGTGAAGATCCAAAGAAGAGCAGCCCATTAAGTTACAATTCATTTAGTGAGCGCGAAGGCGTCTCGGAGATAGACGCTCAGTCAACTCCAGCAGTAGCCGCCTCAGGAGAGGTGTTCTACATCACGCTATGACCTACCGTTAAAATTCATAGAGGTAGGTTCCTAGACGAGCCAACCAATATATTGCTTCTTCTTACATATATCTCGCGAAGAGACACTGAAGATAAAATTAAGAAGATATGAGTCTACACGAAGCCTTACTAGCTGGCGTCCTTCCCGCGACCCAAACACGATTGGATCAGAAAAAGGGGCAGATAGTGGTACACGAAGCACCTCTTTCCACACTCCGTGAGGTGGATTGCATTATATAGATGTACTGAGAACAGGGAACACTGTCATGGGGTCTTCAAGTATTTCGTTTACATTTGCGACCACTGTGAAGTCCGATCTTATACTAAAGCGAACAACCAGGACGAGATGGAATTCCTGTCAAACTTTATATTGAACCAGCGGACCACACCGGCTTCGCGTGGGTCGCACTAAATATCTACGGCGGAGTGACGTCTGGCAAAGCGCTAATACATTACGCAGGGTGTCCCAGGCGGAATGGTTCTATGTGACAGCAATGATCATTCGAGGCAGAAAGGTCTAATATACATGGGTTCTAAAGAGCATAGATTAAGAGCACTGCACACTTGTCCATTTTCACTACTGTCCAACACACCTCTTGCACTCAAGAAGTGATCATAGTTCTTAAGGTATACATTTCAGAGCCCAAGTTTACTAATTTTTTTTTCTTGTTTTGGTTCATACTACTTCCTCACAAAACATGGAAGGCAAAGAGCTTGCAAGGGGAGATTTCTTTTACAGAATCGAAGATGAAGTGCTCATAGCTCTCAAGATATGGATTTTAGAGTCCATAGTTAATACTTTTTCTTTGCTTAGAATTACAGTTCCTGTCGTATCCGTCAATGCTGACCCTTCCTCCTGGTACACTTACTCCTGGGAAAATCTCTACATTCATAAGATTTGTCCGCAGCTCGTGGTCGTGCGGTAGCGTTGTCGCTTCCCACGCCGGGTTCCCGGGTTCGATTCCCGGCGGGGTCAGGGATTTTCTCTGCCTCGTTATGACTGGGTGTTGTGTGCTGTCCTTAGGTTAGTTAGGTTTAAGTAGTTCTAAGTTCTTGGGGACTGATGACCATAGATGTTAAGTCCCATAGCGCTCAGAGCCATTTGAACCATAAGATTTCTCGTTAACCAGTCTATGAGGTAAAAACGTATCAAAATCCCTAGATCTGTTTCCGAAATTAGCCTGCTCATACATACAGAAAAATGCGGCTGGGGATTAATTTAACATATGTAACGATATATTGCAGAATTATCTACTTTTATAGCTCATCGTGAAAGTTGTATGTACGTGTGTTGAAAGCTGTATCCTGAAACTGTGTGAACTGAATTTCTCGCTAACAATCTGAAAACTGTCTTACTTATAAATTCCGATTACAGATTGTGATGTAGAATTGACGTAGCTACCCTACTTTGAACACTAAATTATTTTGCAAATTACTTTTTAGGAATGCGATTTTAATTAATTTGAAACGCATCGACCACGTGTAAATTAGATTGCATGGCAAGAATGATTCAGAAGAATACTGAGAATGACTAACTGTTACGCAATTTAAATGTTCCATATAAGAACAAGGCATCCGTTGAAATCACAAGAGTTTTTACTAATTGTTTCTAATATTCTGTCGAAATGTTCATTTAGACCCTACAAAAAATTCTTACCACGCAACGTATAATTTGTCTCTGCTCTGGCTGCACTGCAACAGTGATGAGCTGAAATAAAGCCCTGCTCGTCAGTTAGCCTTATTCCTATTTCCTTTAAATTGTTGTTTTAGCAAATTAGTTTTTACTCTCTTTTCTAAATTACTATATAGTATTCACCAAAAGTGCAAGGCGTGACAGTGCAAATTTTGTTTGACACATTTTTCTTTGTAGAGTGGGGATGTGCTTCGCGAAACATTTATAAATGGCAAAAAGAATACTTCGAAATTGTATTCATTTCTTTTAATGACACAAAAATGAACTAAAACTGATATGAAGAATCAGCATTGCCTTTCTCCGTATTGTCACACACCATAATTTCTGCTTGTACAAAAACTCTGTATTAGAAATTTGGTTTCTTTGAATTGTTAATGCAATACTGTTTAACTAATCTAATTGTGGAGGGATAATTAGAACACTGAAATATTATTGATAATTCTCCATGGTTATGATCACGCAGATGTTTCTAGACGCAATGAAATCCTTGCACAACAATAATTACTGAACTCGCGCTGGCAGCTAAGAAACTCCAAAAAATTACCTTTCTCTGAGTACTGTCTCTTTACAGATTCATCTTAAACGTCATAATTTACCTTCAGGTAACACATCATGGGGCATCTCAAATAGAAAATCACTATTCAGCACGTTCGCTATCCAAGCTCCTCCCTCTGCCACGATCCAACATCTCTCTCCACGACTCACTTGTCAGCAACGGCTGCTGCAAAAAGCTGTGATTCGACTGTAACTTACTCACTCTCCCGCCCTCTACTCTGGAAACCAGAGACAGTGTATTGCTCACGTGTTCAGCATTCAAAGATACTTAAAACGGCAACAAATTTCTACGTTGGCCACTGGGCCATCTTGCTCGATGTGTCAATTTAAAGTGTACTGCAGCATTTGTTAATATTTACTTGGCCTACTTACTTAACCTGCCGGAATAATGTGTAACATGACTTTTAAATTCCCTCTTACGTCGAGTTAGTTTCCTTTTTCGTGTCAGTCTTGTACACAGATCTAAGGCATGGACTTTAATATTTGAAGGATTTTGTCTAATTGCTTCATCTCTATGATATTCGTATTCGAGAGGACGACGGTTCAGACCCGCGCCCTGACATCCTGATTTAGGGTTTCCATGATTTCCCTATGTCGCTTCAGACAATTGCCGGGATGGTTCGTCTGAAAAAGCACGACCGACTTCCTTCCCTATCCTTCCCCAATGCAAGGGACCGATGATCACGCTGTATGGTTCCCTCCCCCACATTAACTAACCAACAAATCCATAGTGACACAGATATTCGATAATATTTTCCAACATAGTGATCATGTCTGTGAACGGTCTAGCAATCGTTCAATTTCTCCTTGATGTAAATTCACTCCTCGGTCACGGAGACATTTGACAACCATTGTGTGAACGTTCTCATCATTGGAAACTCCCTTTCCCCCCAGATTTTTCAGCTTGCCGAAAAAATGGAAATCATATGGTGCAAGATCGGGACTGTATGGTGGCTTAGCATCAACCACGCCTTTGCGGTCTTGGACTAATTATTATCACTATATGACTACGGCTGGCCATGACATTGCTTTTAGTCCATACAGCGTGAGACCTTTTTACGGTGACTCCGAGAGCAATTTAGACATTTTGTCCACAAGAATCATACTGCCCCGCGTACTTCGACTTAGGAGTGCGTTTACACGTACCGCGCCATTTCAGTCGCACACTGTAACGTACCAGTTACCGACTCCGTTGCCGAACTGCATCTGCAGCATATTTGGAACATATAGTCTCTTCTGATAATGTGCGACTCTTGTTGCGCAGTATCTTAGCGTGGATCGACTACTGTAACATGTTATTTTGAACATTCTGCTTATCACTGCAAGATCAGCCGCTGAAGCGTACATCTAAATAGCTGGTAGTTATCCCTCTAAGCTACCAGATATGTTGTCAATATACAGATAAGAACGTAAGAAAGTTAAGCAGACAATAATTAGGTTGCTAGTGAGTAAAAAACAGTGTGGAAATCTTCTTGTCCTCAAAACAACTTCCAGTGCCTTGTATTTCTCTGCTGCCGAATGCACCCTTCCAGCCTTCTACTCTGGAAGCACGTCGCATAATAAATGGCTGCATAAGGAGTGCACTATATATATATATATATATATATATATATATATAGAGAGAGAGAGAGAGAGAGAGAGAGAGAGAGAGAGAGAAATTGAAGCAAATCTATGTCTAGTACGGAGAACAGAAAGCAATCGGTGAATAAGAGTGAAATTCAAAGGACTCTCACGTCACAGGTTAGGATAGAACGTGGATGCTGTGACCCACTTCAAGAGGATAAACCCAGGGGCACAAACGTCCATGTAAAACTAAGAACGCCCAGTCGGCACCGATCAGGTGCGACGCCGGTGAAGAAGACCTACAGAGATGTGGTAGTGAAGTGTGACGAAGACATCCTTTGTGATAGCTGTCAGGTCCAAGACATGCAATACACGTTTGAATGGTCTATTTATCCGTTACAGAGTACCACTGACGAACTATACGGAGCAAACATGTGTTCCAGAGACGTAGCTAATGTTTACCTTTTTCGGGTTGGAGGACGGTTGGAGGGGAAGAGCATCAGTTTTGAGTGGTTTAATGCAGCACACCATGATATCCTATAATGTGCCAACCTTTTAACCTCGTGCCAACCCTTTAACCTCGGAGTAAAACATACAACCGACAGCGTCGGGGGCCTACTCCAGTCCTTGCCTTCCCTTTTAGTTTTACACACTACGACTCTCTACAATATCGTGGAAGTTATTCCCTAATTAACATATGTTCTATCTTTCCGACCCAGCTTCTTGTCAGTGTTTTCCGAGTATTCCTTTACTTGAAAGTTCTTCGGAGAATCTCATTAATTATGTCGATCTAATTTTAACATCTGTCCATATCACCCCGTATCGCACGCTTCGATGTCGTATTTTTCAGAATTCTCACAATCCACGATCGAATTCCATGCCGTTCTGTGCTCCAGACGTACTTTGGTTCAGAGGTTCCAAGTCATCTCAGACCCTGAATGTGTGTCTGCTGAGATAGCTCATCTCAAAGTCACCTTTCGTCAGAAGGGTTACAGTGAATGACAGATCATACATGCGTTGCGCTATCGATCAACCGTGCACCGAGTGAATGATGATAACACCGACGTGGCACCAAACATTACGGTCTATTTGCCTTACGCATGAAGTATTTTGAACAGGATTTGTTGTATTTTTCGGAGTATGATCATATACTTATAAGATTAGGGTGCTTGTAGGATTTGTAAAGAATGATCTCGGTATTCGTAAAGGGGGTGTATCGTACTCCTTGAATTTGCGGCATTTCATATATTGGTCACACTATCAGGACGTGGAGGACAAGTGTACTGAGTATAACAGTCACACACGCTTACAAAAGCCGAGAAAATATGCTACTCCAAAACATTGCCTCTGCACAGGTCATCGTATGCAGTATAATACCACGGAGATTCTCACATGCACTTCTAACTGTTGGGATAGTGTTACAAATGGAGTAACTGAAATGACATTAGCAAGTACCTTCATAAATATAAATCCAGGTTTATGCTTAAATTCTACTTGGACTCCTGCTCTCTTCTTTGTCAAAAAACAGAGGGACAAAGTTAAAGCTACCTCACCGGTTGGCTATTAACATTCACTATCGATATATTCCGAAGGCGATCATCTTGTGTGTTGGTGCTAGTGTCTTCAGTACGTGTGTGTGTGTGTGTTTGTGTGTGTGTATTCTCTTTCCGGATATGCTCTGCACACAGAGCTTTCAAATTCCCTTGACAGCTCTTGCTTGCTGCATGTAAGCCTTGAAAATGACAGTGTTTGCGCTTGTCGAAATACCGTCTGTTGTCGAAGACGCCATGCGGCTGCATTCTCTTCAGTTATTTGAATACTTTATACGCCGGAAGGGACTCAGATTTCACATTTCGCCTCTTGTCCCCGTCCCCTACACCACTCATTCGCAGTTGCCATCACAGATCTCCTTTAATGTCTTCTGTAATTTGTTCGTTCAAATCTAAACGTTTGTTAAACGTTTGAGGCCTTTACCCGTTCTGTGCTGTGGATGCAATAAGGCTCACTTGTTTCTAACCCTAGGTATTTCTAAATGGTCCAATTCCCCAGACAACTAAACTACGCCTGATGTTCAACGTTGCTATCTAGGAGCACCGTCCGTAATCCCATTTTGTAACCTAATAACCAGAATAGCGGGTACTGTTCGGACTAAGGGCTAACTAACTCAAGAACTACAGAAAAGTGTTTAGCATGGTTTGATTAATCCAACCACCACGTTTGCTAATCGAATGTCTTATTTCGTTATGTATCGTAGGTTAAGTTTTAACTTTTATGCATTATGATTGTTATTACTGTGCTTGCCCCATCGGTCGTGCTCACGAAGTGTGTGCAACAGTGGGTAAACTTACACCACCATGAATATTTTGCTTTCAGACTGCTGGAAACAATGTTCTAGAATGTCACAAGCTAACGAAAAGAGGGTGCGGCGACGCGGTTCCTTTGTTCCATTACCTGGACCTACATGTGAACTCACTGCAGCAGATCCGCGGTAGGAAAGCCGAGCAGAGACCTACCGAACTGCAACTCGCACCAGGCTGCACACAACGTAACTATTCCAAGAATCGGGAAAAGGTCATAATTTTGAATGAAGGGTGGAAATACTGGGGAAACTTCGGTATATTCTGAACCTTGATAGCGTACAGGTTCACTGCCAAGCTCGTGCTAATCTTAACACAGTCAGGCATAAACCCTTTCATTCACGTTAGCAAGTTTACGGTATCGTATTTCCCGAAATCTGAACAGCTACTAAGTACGGATTGTTCTTCAATGAAAATGCTCGCTATACTATTTATTGGTGTCTAATGCACTCAAGTTTTTAGTCACCGATCATCTAATATGCCACGAGTAACTGCTGTCTTTTGCCATGCACAAAGTTACTTAAAAATCCGTACTTTCCAAAAAAAAAAAAACAAAAAAAAAAAAAAAAAAAGAACACACACACACACACCGGAATAAATATGCCTTCACTTTGAAGCATGTAGCACAACTAAAACCGGCAAATTATAACTTCCTTCGGAGCTCATACTGCACACGATCGTACTCTTCAAAGGCTGGTCCCCGACCCTCTTAGTCTGCTGTAACCATCCTATATCTCCAAGAGAAAAGACTGGTGAAGAATACTCCGTTATGATTGATCAGTTCTCTTTAAGGCCAATAGAAAAACACTCTCCCGAGTTAGTCCGCCTTTTTAATGGCTAACCAATCAAAAAATAACACTTCTGAACTGTACTTCTCCCCGAAATAAATAATTTACATTCTGATATTTTGTTTATACTTTACGATATTAACTGTTCTCATTTGCAGTCGAATTAGCTTTCCTTTTTCCATAAACTTACTTAACATATGATACAGAATTCCCCGTCGTCTGCATTCACACTGTCTTAAAACTTCCTCACACTAGTTCATACAGCGTTCATCAGTAGAACAATGACCTACATATTTACTTTGGACCACATTCACGCACCATTCACGCCACTGAAAACACATACAAGACTGTACAAATATCAATAAACAAAAAAGCCTTCAAGAAATAAACAGAACAATTCACAGGAACATTCTCATGATCTGTTTCTTGAATGTCTCTGTGCACTACTGGACTCTGGTGGTCATACTTCTTAACTACATTGTACTTCTTTCTGTTTAATGCTGTCCGCTACCGTTCTCTAGCACATGAAATAAATTAGAACTACGTACTCGACTGAACCCGCTTCAGACCATCTGTCACTGTGCACGCAAGAGTCATTCTCCCGATACACAGGCTCTAGACAGGAGCGATATAAGGCGACATGCCTCACGTGGACTATAACATCCCACAGTCCTGGGCGATAAAAAGAGTCGAAATTCCAGCAGCAAAAAAAAAAAAAAAAAAAAAAAAAAAAAAATATATATATATATATATATATATATATATATATATATATATATATATATATATATATACACTCCTGGAAATGGAAAAAAGAACACATTGACACCGGTGTGTCAGACCCACCATACTTGCTCCGGACACTGCGAGAGGGCTGTACAAGCAATGATCACACGCACGGCACAGCGGACACACCAGGAACCGCGGTGTTCGCCGTCGAATGGCGCTAGCTGCGCAGCATTTGTGCACCGCCGCCGTCAGTGTCAGCCAGTTTGCCGTGGCATACGGAGCTCCATCGCAGTCTTTAACACTGGTAGTATGCCGCGAGAGCGAGGACGTGAACCGTATGTGCAGCTGACGGACTTTGAGCGAGGGCGTATAGTGGGCATGTGGGAGGCCGGGTGGACGTACCGCCGAATTGCTCAACACGTGGGGCGTGAGGTCTCCACAGTACATCGATGTTGTCGCCAGTGGTCGGCGGAAGGTGCACGTGCCCGTCGACCTGGGACCAGACCGCAGCGACGCACGGATGCACGCCAAGACCGTAGGATCCTACGCAGTGCCGTAGGGGACCGCACCGCCACCTTCCAGCAGATTAGCGACACTGTTGCTCCTGGGGTATCGGCGAGGACCATTCGCAACCGTCTCCATGAAGCTGGGCTACGGTCCCGCACACTGTTAGGCCGTCTTCCGCTCACGCCCCAGCAACGTGCAGCCCGCCTCCAATGGTGTCGCGACATTCGTGAATGGAGGGACGAATGGAGACGTGTCGTCTTCAGCGATGAGAGTCGCTTCTGCCTTGGTGCCAATGATGGTCGTATGCGTGTTTGGCGCCGTGCAGGTGAGCGCCACAATCAGGACTGCATACGACCGAGGCACACAGGGCCAACACCCGGCATCATGGTGTGGGGAGCGATCTCCTACACTGGCCGTACACCACTGGTGATCGTCGAGGGGACACTGAATAGTGCACGGTACATCCAAACCGTCATCGAACCCATCGTTCTACCATTCCTAGACCGGCAAGGGAAATTGCTGTTCCAACAGGACAATGCACGTCCGCATGTATCCCGTGCCACCCAACGTGCTCTAGAAGGTGTAAGTCAACTACCCTGGCCAGCAAGATCTCCGGATCTGTCCCCCATTGAGCATGTTTGGGACTGGATGAAGCGTCGTCTCACGTGGTCTGCACGTCCAGTACGAACGCTGGTCCAACTGAGGCGCCAGGTGGAAATGGCATGGCAAGCCGTTCCACAGGACTACATCCAGCATCTCTACGATCGTCTCCATGGGAGAATAGCAGCCTGCATTGCTGCGAAAGGTAGATATACACTGTACTAGTGCCGACATTGTGCATGCTCTGTTGCCTGTGTCTATGTGCCTGTGGTTCTGTCAGTGTGATCATGTGATGTATCTGACCCCAGGAATGTGTCAATAAAGTTTCCCCTTCCTGGGACAATGAATTCACGGTGTTCTTATTTCAATTTCCAGTGCGTCATTCAGTAGCAATGCAAAAAATGAGTTAATGTAGTTTTTTTACAAAAAAGGGGTTAATAAAGAAAAGGTGAGTACTTAGCTTGGGAAGAAATTATAATACTATCAAATACAAGTAGAATACACAACAGATTTGGAAGGAATGCCATTGAAATTCACGCCCAGCCATACAGACCAACATTTTTTTTATGTCTTTTCAGGATTTTAGTTTTCATCACCGGTTATCGTTCTTAAATCTGCTTTGTTCTCAGACGGTGATATTTTTTTATGTTTACCGTATGGTGACCCGTAGTATTTCTTTATCCGGAGTTAAACAAAAACTGTGACGTACTTCATACGTATGAGCTAGAGCTAAAAGCTGAGCACTCGGGTCTTACTGAAAAAGAGAATGTTATAGCCGTAAATTTGAACTGCATTACCTCAGGCAAAAATATCTATTATACATTAAAAAAAAGCTTTATTATACTGTATCAAGAACAAAAACCCATTTTAGATTTACGAATCATGAAATCACATGAACATATATTACTGTATAGCTGGAGTGAAAAGAATTTACAGTCTCTTGGCATTTTCATGCGCTGATAAACTAAAGCAAGCGCTCAAGATATGTTTAAGTAGCCGGTAACAAAATCGTCTCACAGAAACGTAACCAAATGAAACAAATCAAGGTAAGGCAGACTTTGAAGAGGAAGAACATAAATAAAACTTTTGCAAAGAAACTCTTGTTTGCATTTCGCTACGTAAGAAATCAAGATATTCTCTAAAGCATGTGCTTGAAGGGGAATAATAAGCGACACAATGTCCTCAAAGGATAAAACATGCAGCGTAAGATAATATTTTATTATGTAAGGTTTTATACTACAAACATCGTTATTTACAGAGACAAATGAAAAGGTTAGCATTTTGCCTCTGTCTTCTGAGTAATATAACTTCGAAAGAGCCGTACAGCGTACTTCAGTATCGATTAGGTTGTTTTCAAACCTTCTCTTTCAGTCATTATATTTTCATGAGATATTTTTACGAATGAAACAAAAGATAATAAGAGGAAAAATGCATAATTAAGAAAGGTGCTGCGAAAAGGTTTCTTGTGCCACTAGATGGAGACTGTAAAACTCAGCTGCAGATCTGATCTGGAACTGCCATCTACGTCTTTCATCAGCTCATCAGAAAAATTAATGCAGTGATATCGTAATGCTCTCGTCTATTACGTGAAAAGCAGGAATTAATATTCTCGTTCTCTTATTCAGTAACTTACACACACACATATCGTTTAACGTGGTGTTAACTAGTATGGTTTTGAAAGTGTTGTTGAACTTAAAACGTTGCTATAGCATGGGAAATGATATCCTGGCACGATCAGCTATTATACTAACAGCATGTGCCTCGATTGTCTGAACTGCATTGTTTCGCAATTGTAGAGGCTCAGGGTGGTTGACCTCCACAGTGACACTACTGAGACGGGGGACTGTTGTCAGATTGACGACTGATAGTTGCTCAAGCAGAAATCATTACTAGTCACTCCCTGAATACTTACCTTGAAACATCGAAAGTGGAGTCTCTGATGCAAGCAGGCGGCCAGTTTGTGCTGTGATGCCAGAAGATGGACAGGAATGCTGATGTACGGGGCCCATGGCAGCTGGTGCACCATCTGGACACAACTCTGCAACTCAAGGCAGACACACATGAAAGCGGGGACGCATGGTTCCTGCAAAGAAACATAGCCCTCTGCAGGGGTGTCCACCCTTGCGACTGGAGGTGTACAGTGCTCGCTGGATGTGACAGTTTGTGGAGGCCAAGTCTCGTGACGTCAGCTTGTAGTACCATGTTGCCCCAATGACTAGTCTGGACCTCCCCTCATGTCGCTGCCAGTTTGCGATTGGCTAAAAATGATGGATCTTTATATTGTTTCGGTGCCTAATTGTTTTGCTGAGGCACAGCTTCAAGTCACAAACGCCAAAACAGATCCGTAGCTTGGATGTGTAGTAAACATACCACCAATGCTCCAGTCATATTCTTCAATGTCATGTTGCACTCCACTGGTCCCCGGTTCGGCAACAATGGGGAAAGCGGCCAGTGGCATAGCTCTGTCTAATGTAAAGGAAGGCCCATCACAAAAGCGCAGGTTGGGGTTGTCTTGGTGCTCGATTCCTGTTTGAGCTAGGAACATGAGGTGCAAAGCTTTTGGTTTACCCCAGACCAGTGGCCATATGTATACCCATTCGAACATCTGTCTTACCTTAGCTATGTCACAGTGAAAAGTCTGAACGACGAACCGGAGATGGCGCCCAGGCAAACTGTGTAAAGCAATTAATTACTGTTGCAAATTATTTTAATTGGGCTGAAATTAATGCTCAGCTAACAGCACCGTTTGTATGTGCATATTTCGGATTTTGCCTGCAAAAATAATCACCCTTAAAATCAGGACTGGAGGGAAACGTGATTCCCGTTTAGTCCACTGGTGTATCGGATCTTGTTCTAAGAGAGGTTTCAACGAATTGAAAAATCGTTAGTTTGTTTGGATTTTACGTGTAAAAAACTCATTTTTCTTGGCGGTCTTTGAAGTGCGCCACTTCTGTACTTTAAACTTAAGCGAATTGGTTCAAAGTTTGCACGAAGGTTGATAAATGAATATAGTGATATCGAAATTTTTTCATCGAATAATTTTTACCCGTTGTCGAGATACGATGGTTTGAAGTAGAGGTGAACGTAGCACGTAAAATTGGTTCTTACGTGAACTGAATGCAAAGAAGTGGTTTCAAGTGAAACAAATAAATAAAAATGCATTAGTACAATAAATTGAGAACTCGCTTTCAAAAATCTAGCTTCATTTGGATTTTACCATCAAAAAGCACGCTTTTAAGAGTTTCTTTAAGTGCGCCATTTGTATGTTTGAAACTTGTGCTACTTGGTTCATACACCTGTCACCACGATATAGGCAACATAGCTCGCAAGACAATTAAGAAGCCTGTATCGGACCAGTCGCCCAACTAGTCAATAAAACTCTACTTCGGTTGCCAAGCTATGGTGGTCTAATGCCAAAATTATGCTAGAGTGTAAGTTGGGAACGAGAATGGAAAACGCTCCTCTCGTTGCGCAAAGAGAGGTAATTATGTCTTGGGCAGAGTTAGCGATGTTAAAGAAGGGAACTAGCTTTTCTTCTTACCTGGCAGCCGAAAAATCATTTACATCGAAACGTCTAGAAATATTCGCATATTTACGAATTAACCTTATTTCCCCAGCACAGCGAGCTCTCTTAGCTCCAAAGTGCTAGCACACCTGCGCCTTCCAGTGTATGGGCTAAGTCCCTGGTCCTCCGCGCAAAAACCAGAAGATTCGTCACCCATTATATATTGAGTGTAGTAATGACCGAGGACCTAGAAACGACGGAGAGGCTTCGTCCCACCGTAGCCCTCAGTGGTTCACAGCCCCACAACAAGCCACAGCAGTCCACCCACCCCACCGTCGCCCCACACCGAACCCAGGGTTACTGTGCGGTTCGGCACACAGTGCTCCCCCCCCCTCCCCCCCCCCCCCCCCCCCCCGGTAACGTCTCATACCAGACGAGTGAAACCCCATAACCCACAAATGTTTTCGTGGTAGAGTAATTAAGGTGTACGATTAAGTGGAGACAGTGTTTGCTCAGCAATTG
The DNA here is from genome assembly GCF_023864345.2 of Schistocerca serialis cubense. NCBI lineage: Eukaryota > Metazoa > Arthropoda > Insecta > Orthoptera > Acrididae > Schistocerca > Schistocerca serialis. The sequence continues at coordinate 667,396,825 of NC_064641.1, read as the reverse complement.
CTGACATAGTGTAACTGAGGCGAAATAAGGGGAACCAGAACGCATTGACCGAGGCAGATGGAAAACCACTTTAAAAACCATCCACAGGCTGGCTGGCGCACCGGACCTCGACACTAATCCGCCGGGCGGATTGGTGCAGGGGACCACCACGTCTTCCAGATCGGGAAGCAGCGGTTTTAGATCGCGCGACTAGCCGGGCGGGCTTCGTCACCCATAGTAAACGATATACAATCGTGGTTGAAGAGCATACATGCAATGAAGAGCCAAATAAACTGGTACATCTGCCTAATATCGTGTAGCCCTCCCCTCCCCAACGAGCACATAGAAGTACCACAATACGACGTGGGATGGACTCGGCTAATGTCTGAAGTAATGCTGGAGTGATTTGTCAACATGAATCTTGCAGAGCTGTCCATGGATCCGTAAGAGTACTAGAGGGTGTAGATCTCTTTTGAACAGCACGATGCAAGGCATACCGTATGCGTTCCATAATGTTCACGTGTGGGGAGTTTGGTGACTATCGGAAGAATTTAAACTCAGAATAATGTTCTTGGAACCACTCTGCGGCAATTCACGACGCGCGGGGCGTCGCATTGTCCTGCTGAAATTGTCCAAGTCCGTCGGAATGCACAATGGATATGATTGGATGCAGGTGATCAGACAGGATGCTTACGTATGTGTCACCTGTCAGAATCGTATCTAGATGTATCAGTGGTTCCATATCACTCCAGATGCAAACGCTCCACACCATACAGACGGGAAAATCGACACGTCATCGCCACCTTGGAGATGCTGTGTCCCATCGCTCGTGCTACGACTATAACACTACGTTCAAACTCACTCAAATCTTGATAACCTGCCATTGTAGCAGCAATAACCGATCTAACAAACGTGCCAGACACTTGCTGTCGTATATATGCGTTACTGACCGCAGCGCCGTATTCTGCCTGTTTACATATCTCTGTATTTGAATACGCGTGCCTATACCAGTTTCCTTGTCGCTTCAGTGTGTAATAGCCAAAAAAGTTTTTCAAGGGGGATAAAATTTCTATGGATGGATCAAAAGCGCAAATATGTAAAGATGTTTTGATGGATTGGTTCAAATGGCTCTGAGCACCATGGGACTTAACTTCTGTGGTCATCAGTCCCCTAGAACTTAGAACTACTTAAACCTAACTAACCTAAGGACATCACACACATCCATGCCCGAGGCAGGATTCGAACCTGCGACCGTAGCAGTCGCGCGGTTCCGGAGTTTTCATGGAGTTTCTTTGAAGATGTCGGGTATGTGGTAAAGCTTGCTTCATTCTTTTACATTGCTAAATATGCCCAGAACGTATTCGGCATCTTTTGTGCTATGATAGGAGCATTTGTTATTCTGGTCTGACTACGATAGAATATTAGTGTACTGGTGAAGCAGCTTGCTAACCAAAACTTTCCCACGTTGTCAACTCCCCGACAAGTTACGTGAAGAATACCCTGCGTCAATGCTGACTACTGAAACTATTACCAAGAGTGACTCCACGACACAGAATGCTTAAGCGACTATCCATTACCACCAGTGATATATCGCGTTACCAAAATGCACAACTCACTTAAACAAATAAAAAACTCGTCACTATTTGAAAAATTACGTCAAAAATTTGTCTTATGACTTAAATAAAATCTCCGTCTTTTCTGGTTCCACTGTAACAAAACACTACATGCTCTGTATGTAAGTTTAGATATGAATAATTAATAGATGGATCTTGTACAAACTCAATTATGACAAATAACACAGGAAAGTACGTTAAAATATGGAAATAATGAACTGGGTCTTCTCAGTTGAAGTGTCTATTCATACTCATCCTAGTAACAGTATCAGATCTTACGAATAAGGTATAAATTGTGTTACTAATGCTGGCCACGTTAACTTTTAGTTACGCACATCAGGAAACAGTTAATATGTAGACAAATGTACAGTTACGTATGGAGAGCTATGGGAACAATCATACTGCGTTCTTTTATTCTGTGATTGTGGACAACATAATGATCTGACACATTTGCGTACACTGTAATACAACAAAAGAGACGCACCACGAAGTAATTATCCGAACGGGATGGAAATCGGTAGATGTGATGTATATGTACAGAGAAAAAAAACTGTTACAATTTCAGAAAAACTGTGTGATGTATTCAAGGGAAAGAGCTTCATAGATCGAGAAGTTAAATAACTAGTTGGTCAACCTCTGGCCCTTATGTAAGCAGCTATTCGGCTTGGCATTAACTGACAGAGTTGTTGGATTCCTTCCTGGGGAATATCGTGCCAAATAATGTTCATTTGGCGTGTTAGATAGTCAAACTTCCAATCTGGTTGGAGGACTCAAGCCATACTGGCCTAAACATTCTCAGTTGGGAGGGGGCGCGGGCAGATCCGGCGAACTGTCTGACAAAGTAGGGTTTGACAATCACGAAGACAAGCAGTAGATACTCTCGCCCTGTGCGGGAGGGCATTATCTTGGTGAAATGTAAGCCCAGGATGAAGGGCAACCAAATGGGACGTGGAATATTGGTGTAAGGGTGCTGTAGATGACAACTAAAGGGATTCTGCTGTGAAAAGATATGGCATCCCACAGAATCACTCCTCGTTGTCGAGCCGTATAGCGGGAGACAGACTGGTATCCCACCACTCTACGGGGCGTCTTCAGAGACGACTTCGCTGGTCATCGTGGCGTAGTTACATCTACATCTACATCTACATTTATACTCCGCAAGCCACCCAACGGTGCGTGGCGGAGGGCACCTTACGTGCCACTATCATTACCTCCCTTTCCTGTTCCAGCCGAGTATGGCTCGCGGGAAGAACTACTGTCTGAAAGCCTCCGTTAGAAGCCGGAATCATCATTGAAGGCAATTCTATTCCATTCAATGAGATTCCAGCCCGATGGCACGTCTGGAGACGCCTTGGACAGCGGTGGGACACCATCCTGAGTGCCGCCCACAATACGCCCAATAGCCAGGAGTGTTGGTCTGTCATGCATTTCTTCTCATAGCAGGACTGCTCTGGTTGTGATTCACGGCACCCTTACAGCACATCGGTACGATATTCCACGCCCCGTTTTGTTACCGTTCATGGCAAGCCATCCCGGGCTTACATTTCACCACGTTAATGCCCGCATGTTCACGGCGAGACTTCCTTCTGCTTATTTTCGCGCTTGCCAAACTCTGCCGTGGTCAACAAGATCATCGGATGTCTCCACGCCTAGAGAATTATAGACAGGCCCGTCCAACCATCTCTGGATTATGACGATCCAACCCGGCAGTTTGGCACGATATCCCTTGTGAGGACATCCAACAATGTCATTCAATGTAAAGCCGAATAAATGCTTGCATAAGGGCCAAATGTGGATCAAAGCCTTATTGACCTGCTCAATTTGTGAATCTCTTTCTCTTAAATAAATCATCCAATTTTTCTGAAACTGTAGTGGCTTGCTTGTCTGTACACATAAAACTCAACCAACGATTTTCGTTCCATTCGGATAATTTCTTTGTCGTTCTTAGATTTTTTTTGTCTCAGAATGGAATAAAATATTGAAAATATCTAATAATGCAATAAATATAGTATCTACAAATTTGTGACTCTGAGTGATGATAGTTATAGTGTTAGGCTGTCATCCTACGCTTTGTTTTTAACGTCTGTGTGAATTCTGGGTATGGTACAACGTCGTGTTGCACAAAAATACTGCCACGGTTGCAGCGGTCTTCTTCTGGGTCTGCTGGTGTGTTCTAGCTATGCAGTGTCTCATATATTGTAATTACTGTTCACTGCGCATGGAGTGACGTCATAATTTTAAAAAGATAGTTCATTTCATTGCTCACTTAAGAAAGAGGGAGAGGGAACTTTATTTTAATAGGTTACTGCGGTAGAGGGAGGGCGTAACCCCTGTTGTCTACTGGCTCTTGTATTGCGTGCCATGATTAGTGGTCACCGGCGAATGAGAAGTTGGCTCCTGTTTACCAAGCGCTGTACGTCGGCCGCGAGGAGGCAGTTACTCGCCGGTAGTGCTCGCGTCTCGTGTTGACAGTGCGGTCTGTTGACCTCTGATTGCTAGCAGCCAAGATGGGGCAAGCCTGCGTCCGTCCTCTCTATTCATGTTCTTATGGTCTTTATTTCGATGGCCTCTCTGAATTTGCATTTCGCCATAACCGGCTGCTTGGCCAACACTCAGGCTTTGCTGAATTTTATTTCTTTCCCGCAGTCTTGCTGATGTTCTGCCACTGCAGATTTGTTGTGTTGCCCTAGACGAATATAGCGCTCGTGTTCCCGAATGCGCGTTGCTATTGGCCTTCCAGTCTCACCGATGTATGCCTCTCCATATTCGCATTCCACCTTGTACACTCCTGCAGTGTGTAATGCATACACCTTCTCCTTAGTGGAGCCTAGCACGTCCTGGATCCTGCGACAAATATAGAAGACAGGCTGCATCTCAACCCGGCGCCGGCCGCTGCGGCCGAGCGGTTCTAGGCGCTTCAGTCTGGAACTGCGCTGCTGCTACGATCGCAGGTTCGAATCCTGCCTCGGGCATGGATGTGTGTGATATCCTTAGATTAGTTAGGTTTAAGCAGTTCTAAGTCTAGGAGACTGATGACCTCAGATGTTGAGTCCCATAGTGCTGAGAGCCATTTGAACCCAACCCGGCGAAGATGCTTGCCTGTTCGATTAGTAACATTTTCCACATAAGATAAGCGCACTGTTGGCTGCAGTTTATCTATTTCTTGCTTATCTTGCTTACGTGTATACGTCGATATGGCTGTGTGGATCGACTTATGGGTCTACCCATTGGCTAGCAACGTTGTGTGTAGCCTTTTAAGTTCAGGTGCTATGTTTGAGCATCAGTTAGGAGCTGCGCAGGGATTGCCAAAGATCAAATGACCGAGTTATTCTGCGCTGGGTGGTGATAGGATTGAGCTTGTAGATACCGGTCTGTATATGTTGGCTTGCAATATACTCTGCCCCATTGTGCTCTCCGTTGTCCTGTATACTTCGACGTCTAGAAATTAAATTGCACCATTCTCCTCTACTGTATTGTCCCGTGCATGTTGTTCAAATATTTAATTGTTTAATAAATTTCAATGAATTCTGTATGAGTATTCATTTACTAGGATCACCTTACTTCTATAGTTCCTGTAATAATTGTAATATCAAACGTTTAATAAATGCACCTCAGTGCCTTGGATATGTTGATACAATTGGATTTGCACGTCGATGAAACGTTGAATTACTACCGAATTACGAAGTATTTCAAGGCATCCACATTCCACTATGTTGCAAGTGCCGTAATTTTACAGTTAGCCACCAGAACAGGCTTGTTGCTGGCCAGCGGCTCCCTCCAACTCCTGCTTCCAACGAAACCTGGTGATGGGCTGCTGTTGGGCGCTCACATTGTCGGCGACCTCTAGGCTTGCCGTGAAACACTTAGCTAGCAATCTTCGCCGAATCAACACGTAAGATCTATAACTTAGAACTTCCATCTGGCTGATATCTGGCCACCATATACGTTTCGTTACAAATGTAAATATTACCGTTCGAGATACATAAACGACGTAATGTATACGTGGACACGCACTACGATACAGACCAAGCAGTTTTTTACGTAATTTAAAAAGCCAAAATTAAGAAAGTCAAAATAAGAACGTTGAGTTCAAAAAAGAGGTTGACAGCCGGCAGGGTAGCCGTGCGGTCTGTGGCGCCTTGAAACGGTTCGCGCGGCTACCCCCGTCGGAGGTTAGAGTCCTTCCTCGGGCATGGGTGTTCGTGTTGTCCTTAGCGTAAATTAGTTTAAGTTAGTTTAATTAGTGTGTAATCCTACGGACCGATAATCTCAGCAGTTTGTTTCCAAGGCACCTTACGACAAATTAAAAAAAAAAAAAAAAAATTCCCAGAGAACGCCATATCCATAAACTTCCTACATAACAGAATAAGAAGTTCAATGGAAAAGACGAGTTCATCTCAAAAAGAGCAATCACAGATGCTGAACAGACAAACATTGGTACAGGGAGAGTAGCTGCGAAGAAACCATGGTTAGCAGACGAAGCACTTCAACTGATTGACTTAAGAAGGAAGTAACAAAATTTTCATCGGAGGACGGGAATACATCAATAGCTATCCCATAGGAATTAAAAGAAAATTGGAAGTGCAAAGAAGGTTATACAAACCAAGACGAAACAACTACAGTAAAAAAGTGAAGTAATTGGAAGAGAAAGGGTCGTCTGTAGGGCTGATTCAGCATACAGAAATACCAACATAATCTTCGGCGAAATTAAAAGCAAGAGTGACAGCACTGTGTCGCTAGAGGGAGTAGCAGGGCTGTGTTCAGCTGTGAGTGACCTGTTAACACTCAAAATGTTTCCTCAGCTAATACTCAAAACTAACTTTGCAACGAATATTCAGCAGATGAATGCGGCACAGTGTAAATTTCTATTATACGAAGTAATTTCTTCGATAGTTTAACACTGAGAAGACGCACAATCAAATTTCACAATTTAAAAAATAATAGAAATTCACAATTTAAGTAACAACTAATACACTACTTCACCTAAAATAATCGTAAATACACAAAAGCAACAAATTCCTCGAGTAATTCTACAAGTTCTTGAATCGTGAAAATCGTCCAGCGGGCAGTCCACAAAATTGGACTTAGTAGAACCCTTTGAAGGACAACTAAAGCCCAATTATGAATCGTGATGAAAATAAAAAATTAAATAATGACTGTAATTACTCTTACATGGAACTATTTAAAAAAATATGCACACCATCTAGCCACTAAAGCAATAAAAGAACTTCAACCAGTGGCGCATCTGACCAGACTCATCAGATACCAAAACACCTTCAGGTGCCAAAACTGGCGAAGAAATTTTAAAATTTCTTATCTAACTTAAAATTCATATTTGGCGTTGGTTCATTGGAGCACATTAATCAAAAGAAACAAGCCTGCAACGCAGTTAAGTCAGTAGGAACCAGATCAAGACAAGCAGACTGTGAAACAAATATGCTGTGGGTATGTTGCCATTATATGTGTGCGTATGCCTATATAACAAAGCATGCATAGTGCGCAGAATACAGCACTGCTGCAGTGACTGACCAAAATATCTCGCACAGAGAAAACGTGATTTCATAACCAATCTGCGGAACACACAGTAATTAGAGATCAGCCCAGTAACGGCAAGATGTGTTTCACCTACAAATCTCTGCTCTTTCCAATCGATCACACTGATGACTACATCAGGGAGAGAGGTAACCACCACTTGTCGCGGAAATTTAGAATAGTCCTGTCTGATAGCACAATCGCGTAAGTAAGTCAGCCTAGGATATTGCCTCGTAGGAACAAGCCAGACAGATAGCCCTGAAGCAAACTGCGCCCAACGTGCTGTTCCACGACTTTTCGGCTGTCCCACCCGACTCTCTTTAATGTCAACCGACCCTATCACGGTTGCTCAGCCATACAATTAAATCCATATGGACTTCTTTTCAGGCGGTGTTCCCAGGCGTCTCCTTGGTGTTTCTCATTCTGGCACCTCAAACATTCTCTCCTTCCTTTTGCTAGATGAGCTTTAACAGTCAATGTGAATTCCACTGCTAAACGCAGAGGAGAGTGCAGACAGGAGGAAATAGTACACTGAAGACCTCTTTATGACGTGTATTTGCCTGGTGCCGTGCTAGAAGAAGTAGTTGGGGTGAAATTGCAATAGGAAGCAGATGCAGTGTTAGCGTCAGAATTTAAAAGATCTTTGAGTGACTTGAGATCAAATAAGGAGGAAAGGGTAGAAAACATTTAACCGGGATTTCTAAAATCATTGGGGGGGGGGGGATGAAGATTTTGCTGATTAGATGATAAAATAAAAGGTGTTGATACTAATGTCAGGGACCTGGTATTAGTGAAGACATACGAGAAATAGAATCAAATAAATGGTGAATATTATAGTTTTTTATGTACACAAAGGCCCACTTGATGTAGCAAGTATATCTCAATCGGAAACATTCTTTCTGCTTTATCCTAAATCGAAGAAGAAATTTGTTCCTAAAAATGCGGTAGACTTGAAGACATACAGAGCAAGAAAGGCACCAGAGGAAACATTGAATCTAATGAGTGGATTGAATGTTCACTACGGATTGTGGGATCCCAGAGGGATAGTAGGAAAGTGATTAGTAGCGACAAATTATCCCCAATGGGTTCACTACTGTTTAGTGAATATATGCAGTAATGTTCATAGGACCCGAAGCTGTTACAGGGCTGTTACATTTTTTAGTTGTCCTTAGTGCTTTCTACTCTTCTACTACCCTTTGCATCTGTCAGAAGAACTCTTCAAACATCGAACTATCTAGGGCGAGGTCGTCAAACTCTCTTGCTCATGAGCCGATACTGACATTGTAGGGCACCTCGAGCTGCACGTGTGGTCTCTAACGATCTTATTATCAATAGGTAACCTAAATCAATGTGAGTCCCAATAGATTAGCTACTGTAAGATAGGTTTGCTGTTGACCTCCGAGCAATAATCGTCAAAAGTGGATACCTTCGCAAAACTTCGCATTCACTGTTCCCTGTTTTAGATTACTGTCTCCCTCAACGACCCCAGAATTGTGACGCTTTAATTGCCTGACGAAGCTTCTTTTGTGTTGTCTTTGCGAGTAGATGAATAATTTATTAATAACAGTAATTGTATTTATATCTAAATGCATTATGCAACATGAGATACGACCACAAATGTTTACTAAATGTTTTGAAAGTCATTTTTCTTCATCTCACAGCATTGTACTACAACAGCCTTAATTTTATTTCATATTCCTTGTAAATATGTACTACATTTGAAGCTGACCGTCTCTGAATGCTCATTCACGAATACGTGTTACATCTGCGTCACAACAGCTCTTTTAGTTGTCAGAGCTGAAATACAAACAATAAAACACTCCCCCTCTCACATGCCTTAACCCCACAAAGGCTTCATTACTTACCTCTCCGTCCGTGAGTTAAGTGGCCAACTATATTTAGCTCACGGCTGAACACACCAACAGAAGTTGAAATAAAGCACATCTTCAAATATAACTGCATGTATTAATATTTTTGTTAATTACGGAGCAGTAAGGACATAACTTTAGTTGATATACAGGGTGTTACACAAAGGTACGGCCAAACTTTCAGGAGACATTCCTCACACACAAGTAAAGAAAAGGTGTTATGCGGACATGTGTCCGGAAACGCTTAATTTCCATGTTAGAGCTCATTTTAGTTTCGTCAGTATGTACTGTACTTCCTCGATTCACCGCCAGTTGGCCCAATTGAAGGAAGGTAATGTTGACTTCGGTGCTTGTGTTGACATGCGACTCATTGCTCTACAGTACTAGCATCAAGCACATCAGTACGTAGCATCAACAGGTTAGTGTTCATCACGAACGTGGTTTTGCAGTCAGTGCAATGTTTACAAATGCGGAGTTGGCAGATGCCCATTTGATGTATGGATTAGCACTGGGCAATAGCCGTGGCGCGGTACCTTTGTATCGAGACAGATTTCCAGAACGAAGGTGTCCCGACAGGAAGACGTTCGAAGCAATTGATCGGCGTCTTAGGGAGCACGGAACATTCCAGCCCATGACTCGTGACTGGGGAAGACCTAGAACGACGAGGACACCTGCAATGGACGAGGCAATTCTTCGTGCAGTTGACGATAATCCCAATGTCAGCGTCAGAGAAGTTGCTGCTGTACAAGGTAACGTTGACCACGTCACTGTATGGAGAGTGCTACGGGAGAACCAGTTGTTTCCGTACCATGTACAGCGTGTGCAGGCACTATCGTTAGCCGATTGGCCTCCACGGGTACACTTCTGCGAATGGTTCATCCAACAATGTGTCAATCCTCATTTCAGTGCAAATGTTCTCTTTACGGATGAGGCTTCATTCCAACGTGATCAAATTGTAAATTTTCACAATCAACATGCGTGGGTTGGCGAGAATACGCACGCAATTGTGCAATCACGTCATCAACACAGATTTTCTGTGAACGTTTGGGCAGGCATTGTTGGTGATGTCTTGATTGGGCCCAATGTTCATCCACCTAGGCTCAATGGAGCACGTTATCATGATTTCATACGGGATAATCTACCTGTGCTGCTAGAACATGTGCCTTTACAAGTACAACACAACATGTGGTTCATGCACGATGGAGCTCAAAAATGGTTCAAATGGCTCGGAGCGCTATGGGACTCAACTGCTGAGGTCATAAGTCCCCTCGAACTTAGAACTACTTAAACCTAACTAACCTAAGAACAACACACACATCCATGCCCGAGGCAGGATTCGAACCTGCGACCGTAGCGGTCGCGCGGTTCCAGACTGTAGCGCCAGAACCGCTCGGCCACCAGCGGCCGGCCGATGGAGCTCCTGCACATTTTAGTCGAAGTTTTCATACGCTTCTCAACAACAGATTCGGTGACCGATGGATTGGTTGAGGCGGACCAATTCCATGGCTTCCACGCTCCCCTGACCTCAACCCCCTTGACTTTCATTCATGGGGGCATTGGAAAGCTCTTGTCCACGCAACTCCGGTACCAAATGTAGAGACTGTTCGTGCTCGTATTGTGGACGGCTGTGATACAATACGCCATTCTCCAGGGCTGCATCAGCGCGTCAGGGATTCCATGCGACGGAGGGCGGATGCATGTATCCTCGCTAACGGAGGACATTTTGAACATTTCCTGTAGCAAAGTGTTTGAAGTCACGCTGGTACGTTCTGTTGCTGTGTGTTTCCATTCCATGAAGAGAAGTAATAAAATGAGCTCTAACATGGAAAGTAAGCGTTTCCGGACACATGTCCACGTAACATATTTTCTTTCTTTGTGTGTGAGGAATGTTTCTTGAAAGTTTGGCCGTACCTTTTTGTAACACCCTGTACATCAAGTTACCTCTTCGCTTCTGTCGGTATGTACAGGCTAATTTCAGAAACCACCGATGGTATTTTGATCTGAATTTGACTGACGATTGACTGAATCATTAAAAAGGTTCATGTACATAATTCATAAATATTTCGTGGAAATTGGCTCAGCTGTGATGAATTAAGTCTCACTGCCTGTGTGAAAACGATGGCTGTGCCATCCAGATAGCAGCAAGCTTGAGCAGAATCTGAGTCGGGCATGTTGGTGTAGCACGTGTGTAACAACCGAAAGGTTGCAGGATTGACTCATGTTCGAACCACAGACTTCCATCTCAGTTTTTTAACTTATAAAACACCTCTCAAAGATGGTCGAGTTCCGCCAGAAATGAAATGTGTTCCGGATTGCATGTTCAGCTCTAGGTCGCCTTTTCCCAGGAGACTGGGTAGGGAGACCCAAGTCCGCTAAGTGAAGTACAATTGCAAGACTTGGGCCAGGAGATTCAGCTACACGAAGTAATAATAACAATAATAATAATTACACTCCTGGAAATTGAAATAAGAACACCGTGAATTCATTGTCCCAGGAAGGGGAAACTTTATTGACACATTCCTGGGGTCAGATACATCAAATTATCACACTGACAGAACCACAGGCACATAGACACGGGCAACAGAGCATGCACAATGTCGGCACTAGTACAGTGTATATCCACCTTTCGCAGCAATGCAGGCGGCTATTCTCCCATGGAGACGATCGTAGAGATGCTGGATGTAGTCCTGTGGAACGGCTTGCCATGCCATTTCCACCTGGCGCCTCAGTTGGACCAGCGTTCGTGCTGGACGTGCAGACCGCGTGAGACGACGCTTCATCCAGTCCCAAACATGCTCAATGGGGGACAGATCCGGAGATCTTGCTGGCCAGGGTAGTTGAGTTACACCTTCTAGAGCACGTTGGGTGGCACGGGATACATGCGGACGTGCATTGTCCTGTTGGAACAGCAAGTTCCCTTGCCGGTCTAGGAATGGTAGAATGATGGGTTCGATGACGGTTTGGATGTACCGTGCACTATTCAGTGTCCCCTCGACGATCACCAGTGGAGTACGGCCAGTGTAGGAGATCGCTCCCCACACCATGATGCCGGGTGTTGGCCCTGTGTGCCTCGGTCGTATGCAGTCTTGATTGTGGCGCTCACCTGCACGGCACCAAACACGCATACGACCATCATTGGCACCAAGGCAGAAGCGACTCTCATCGCTGAAGACGACACGTCTCCATTCGTCCCTCCATTCACGCCTGTCACGACACCACTGGAGGCGGGCTGCACGATGTTGGGGCGTGAGCGGAAGACGGCCTAACGGTGTGCGGGACCGTAGCCCAGCTTCATGGAGACGGTTGCGAATGGTCCTCGCCGATACCCCAGGAGCAAAAGTGTCCCTAATTTGCTGAGAAGTGGCGGTGCGGTCCCCTACGGCACTGCGTAGGATCCTACGGTCTTGGCGTGCATCCGTGCGTCGCTGCGGTCCGGTCCCAGGTCGACGGGCACGTGCACCTTCCGCCGACCACTGGCGACAACATCGATGTACTGTGGAGACCTCACGCCCCACGTGTTGAGCAATTCGGCGGTACGTACACCCGGCCTCCCACATGCCCACTATACGCCCTCGCTCAAAGTCCGTCAACTGCACATACGGTTCACGTCCACGCTGTCGCGGCATGCTACCAGTGTTAAAGACTGCGATGGAGCTCCGTATGCCACGGCAAACTGGCTGACACTGACGGCGGCGGTGCACAAATACTGCGCAGCTAGCGCCATTCGACGGCCAACACCGCGGTTCCTGGTGTGTCCGCTGTGCCGTGCGTGTGATCATTGCTTTTACAGCCCTCTCGCAGTGTCCGGAGCAAGTATGGTGGGTCTGACACACCGGTGTCAATGTGTTCTTTTTTCCATTTCCAGGAGTGTATAATAATTATTATTATTATTATTACAGAAGTCTATACATATACCCTATACATACATTGTCCTTCTATACGTGTTACAAAGACCCTGCGGTTTTTTTCTGTCTGTATATGTCTGGGTTTAGCTTCTAGTTGCTTTGTGCATCACTTCTCTGTATGTAGAAACTGAAATTCCCAGCTTGCCTCTCTCAGTCTGTTCGGCCTAATCTCTGGAACTACTGCAGGGCTGTTGATATTCACCAACCTCCCACCCCCCTCCCGCCCCCATCAACTTTGAGTACGCGGAGACGCGTCGCCCTAGACACGCGGTTTACATTGTTACCGGTTTGGGGTCGGAATTTCTGCTTCCACCTTTGGGATCTTCAGTAAGCTGGCAAGTAGCGTTTGCTGCAAAGTCACAATACGAAATTCGCACTCGTGGTCTAGAGGTAGCGTCTTTGATTAACAATCAAAACGGCCCCAGTCCCGGATTCGAACCCTGTCATCGGTTAGATTTTGAATGAAAATCACCATTGGCGCCCGAAGGCTCCCAGCACAAGAGGTCACTTCTGCTAACAGCCTTGTCAAACAGAGCGGAGGTTCGGTTTCAGTTACAGTCTTACCCGTCGAGTGGGAAACTGTCATTAAAAGCTGATGAATCAGCAATGACCAACGGCATGAAGATGCAAAAGGCAATGGAAACCACTGCATTAAAGACACAATGTGTATCCACAGGACATAATGGCTTGTAATTAAAGAAGTCTTATAATGATCTCTGCACTGGCAAAAGATTCCAAAACATTCGCATCTCTGGGACGGGACTACCATTAGGGAGGGGATAATGAGAAAAAGATTTAATAACCAACGAAACAATAACGCTCTACGAATCAGGGTGTGGAATGTAAGGTTGTTGAACGTGGTAGCGAAGCTAGACAATCTGGAAAGGGACATGCAATAGCTCACTCTGGATATAGTATGGTCAGTGAAGAGAAACGGAAAGAAGACACACTGTAGGGTAATTTTGTGTCGTTTCGTTGTCACTGTAGGCCTGTACTATGGGAAGCAAGGAGAGGATGTTGTTTGGTGGACGGTATCCCCTTTCTACAGCACAAACTGCATGCATGTATTAACAGGGATCTTTATTCATAAGAATAAGAAATTACTTGTCATTAAGCTAGTTGTTGTGGTACAAGTTCTTCCATAATGATCCACATTAGCCTCACTGCTGGTGACGTGCAAGTCCCGCTATGCACACGACTGTGGTCGCTATGTGGTGCCTAAGACTGAGACTGTCTGCGACTGCAAGTGACTAGGCTCCAACGGAGAAATAGACTCGGTGACTCACAGGATGATTGATTGTGCACTCCGGTCCGTGGCGGCGATCTAAATACTAGCAGTCGAGATTCTAACACCCTCACAGGTAATATCAACAGTAGTGGAAAATATTATAATGGGAGCGGAATTCGTTATGAATAGGAAGGTAGGGCAGTGAACAGTTTAGTGATAGGGTTGTTCTTATCAGTCTGTACATCAAACCAACAACGGCAACGATAGTTCAGGACATCGCAAGCTGAAGATGAAGAGATAGAGAAAGTATGTGAGGATATTGAAAGGATAATACAGTACATAAAGCCATATGAAAATCTAATAGTCATGGGTGACTGGAATGCGGTTGTAGGGGAAGAAGTAGAAGAAAAGCTTACAGGAGAATTTGGGCTTGGGACAAAGAATGAGAGAGGAGAAAGATTAACTGAGTTGTGTGTTAATTTTCAACTAGTAATAGCGAACACTCGGTTCAAGAATCACAAAAGGAGGAGGCATACTTGGAAAAGGTCACATTGGTCTATTGTCTGGAAACATGGTGTCTGGCCGGACGAGTCTCGTTTCAAATTGGGGTACGGAAGTACCAAGGAAGGAAGAGATAAGATTGAAGTTCTCTAAGGCTATAGATAAAGCAGTAAGGAGTAGCTCAGTAGATAGTACAGTTGAAAAGGGATAGACCTCTCAAAAACAGAAGTTTAAAGAAGAACATTGGTACAAAGAAGGTAACTTTGAAGAAACTGTAGCAAACAGAAGAAATATATCACACGGGTAGCAGGGGTTGTGTGGCGTGGGCTGGGCGGTTTTTTAGGTTAGATGGCCTTGGGCAAGTACAGAAAGGGCAACAGCCTCAACGGGTGCGGGGCAAAGTCAGGACATGCGGGGACCAAGCAGCAATCGGTATTGTAATTGTCAACTGTCGAAGCTGCGTTGGTAAAGTACCGGAACTTCAAGCGCTGATAGAAAGCACCGAAGCTGAAATCGTTATAGGTACAGAAAGCTGGCTTAAGCCAGAGATAAATTCTGCCGAAATTTTTACAAAGGTACAGACGGTGTTTAGAAAGGATAGATTGCATGCAACCGGTGGTGGAGTGTTCGTCGCTGTTGGTAGTGTAACCTCCCCACAAAAATTTAAAAGGAAATGACAATACTTAATAGAAATGGGAGCCGAGTGTAACCTCCCCACAAAAATTTGAAAGAAAGAAATATGACAATATTTAATTATGAATCCTAATGGACATTGCGCTAAGCGTAACCTGCCCACAATGGAATCTAGTGACAATGACAATTAAACAAAAATTAGCAATCTGACTCAAATGTAAATTCTTCACAAAAATTAAAGTCAATTCAGTGACAACAAAATCTCACCGATACTGTTAATTCAATTACTCCGAAATATCGGTCTTTGGCCCTGTGTAAAACAATCGGAATTAAAGTCTTACCTCAGAATAACTGGATGTCAAATTTCTGCTCTTATCTTTGCGCACGGCTTGCACGAACTGCATTGCAAATAATAATATTCCTTTTTTCTGCAATTTTACTGAAAATTTTCTTAAAAAGAAGTGGAATGAAATGGGAAGTGCAACGAAATCTTTAGTTCAATAAAAAATAAAATTTTTGAAAAAAATGCTTTTAAAATAAAAATTATTATTGGGGCATTTGTTGGAAATTAATTACAAAAAACAAATTTTTACATTATCTAATGATTATATTAACTAACAGTATACCTCATTCAGCATCTTGACCAGTGTTGTCGCCAGACCACATCACGCAACCCCACTGGGCTGCCACCACTGACCGACCGCTCTGCATGACGACTACTAGCGTACTGCACGCCACTGAACAGAGCTACTGCTCGCAACGACTACTGACAGAGTACTGCCCTCCACTAGACACAGCTACAGACTCGCAACGACTGACCGACAGACTGAGAACCGCTCGCAACACTCGCGCGGTCAAGCGCAAACTCTCTGGTCACAGATGCTACAATGCCTCGCCATCGCTGCTATGTTACATACGTGTTTCATAACCCTCCACTGGGGGGGCAAAAATTTGGCAGCGATGGTGAGTCATTTGGACTTGCCAAGCGCGGCAAAATTTTTCTTTAATTAATAAAATTCTACAACTTACAGAATATTTAAATGTTGTGCACACGCACTAAGTACAAAATATATGAGACAAAGACAAAATGTGAGTACAAAACATAGTAGCAAATCAGAAAAATGTATATACAAATTATTTGACAGATAACAAAGTGCACACGCACTGAAAAGATTCTTTAGCAAAAACAGAACGGCAAAAAAAATCATGTTGACAAGTGACATGAGTGCACATGCACTGCAGTTGAGAGCATATCAGTAAATGATGAAACGTATATACAATGAGTAACAAATGACATAAGTGCATACGCACTGTAGTATTGAACATACAGAATGAGTACAATTCATATTGAAAAATGAGAAAAGTGCACAGGCACTGAAGTTCAGTAGAAAACATATTAACACCTAACATAAGTGCACATGCACTGTAGTTCAGAACGTATCCTTACAATATAAAAGACAAGAGTGTACATAGACTGTACTTCAGATCAAATCAAAAAAAATGTCTTTAGCATTTTCGCAATAAATA
This sequence comes from Schistocerca serialis cubense, assembly GCF_023864345.2. Classification (NCBI taxonomy): domain Eukaryota; kingdom Metazoa; phylum Arthropoda; class Insecta; order Orthoptera; family Acrididae; genus Schistocerca; species Schistocerca serialis. The sequence continues at coordinate 667,380,039 of NC_064641.1, read as the reverse complement.
AACATAGTGGCAAAAAAAAATCATGTCCAAAGTGCATACGCACTGAAGAAATTTCTTTAGCATTTTCACAACAAATTAACATAATGGCAAAACATCATGTCGACCAGTGCCATAAGTGTACTCGCACTGGAGTTCAACAAATCGAAAAATGTATAACCTATGAACATAAATGATGTTACCAAAAAAAAATTTTTTTTTTCTTTATGTGACAAGAATCAGGATAGGAAAGGGAAGGATTGCATCATGGTTGTAGCACTTTAGATTGCACACAGCTGTTCTGAAAGTCCATATCTTTCCACAGAAGTACAACACCAAGTGACACAACTTGAAGTTCTTTTCCCATCAGAATTTATCAGTGTAGCCAAGACACTGAACTGTCGTAGTAATGTTCCATGTTTTCATTTTGGCAGTACATTAGGTACACCAAACAGTGGGACCATAATAATGTCTTCATCGCTCACGGTGGTGGACAGCATGTCGTGTCAACACCACGCTCTTACAAGGCACACCCACGTAGAATTAGCGCAAAACCAAAGATAGTGCTCCATGATCACTAGGATAGACAGGACAAATGGACATTGCAGTAATTCAGGGTAGTTAGCTCATGAGGTGAAGGACATCAAGTCACATAATATTGACAATTACACACTTAATTAGCAGTTTGTGGCATTCATAGCCCAGTTATTGAACATTTCTGTACCAAGTATGTAGTATTACAGAAAAATGTTCATTAATTGTTTTACATAGAATCAGTAGTCTTCTTTTCCTAGTTACAAAATGTAACATGGTTAATTAATCATTTGTCATTCCAATATAGTAAGAATCATTAGCTTTCTCCTGATTACAAAGCATTATGAAACAATCACATTCTTTTCCAGTTACAGAGTATAATTAAGAATCATTAACCTTCTCCTAATTACAGTTAATTAATCATTTGTCATTCCAATAATAATCATTAGCCTTTTCCTAATTACAGGTAATTAATCATTTGTCGTTAATTAATCATTTGTCATTCCAATAGTAAGAATCATTAGTCTTCTCCTAATTACAAAGCATTATTAAACAGTCACATTCATTTCCAATAACAAAGTATGAACATTGAAAACAAGAGCTAATTAATGGCATAATTAATAACATAATTCGTTGATTGACATTAATTATTGGCACTCAGTGGCCAGCAAGTATTGAATAGAATAAAACATAGTTCATCATTCAGTATTATTCAGATCATTACGAAGTCATTATTAAAAATCAGCTAATTAGTCATAGCATTAATAATCATGGGCATTATAAGTAGTCTCATTACAATAAAACATTGTTCCTCATTCAGTAGTATTCAGATCATTACAAAGTCATTATTAAAAATCAGTTAATTACAGTCATAGTATTAATAATCATGGGCATTATAAGTAGTCTCATTACAATAAACAGTGTTTCTCCTTCAGTAGTATTCAGATCATTACAAAGTCATTATTAAAATCAGTTAATTACAATCATAGCATTAATAATCGTGGGCATTATAAGTAGTCTCATTACAATAAACAGTGGCAGTTATTAGCTAGTGACAAAGCATTATTTTATATATATATACATATATTTTTTTGTCTCATTAGGAAGTCATTACTCAAGTGACATACTATTCAGAGCTAATCAGTATCATTCAGAATTTTCTCAAACTGGTATCACTACTTGGGACTGGTAATACATATATATATATATATATATTTTTATTTTTTTTTTTTTAGCAATGCATTGCGTTGGGATCGATAATTAATTGCTGAGGCATAACACTATTTGTTTTTGACCTATTGCTGCAAATGAGGATAGGTAACGTCATTCGTCATGAGTCAGCTGTAGCAAGGTTATGTAACAAGGCAGTATATGTGATTACATTTATACATGGTAAACACAAATGGGTAAAAAAAAAATGCAAGTACTAGAACAGGTATAATAAGTAACAGGTTTAGTAAGTATCATGAAAAACTTCTCCTGGAAAAAATACAAAATGGATTATTGACCTGAAAGAAGAAACGCACACTATGCTGAAAAGTAGTGAACTTCGAATTAACAGGTAGTGAAATGTGTATAAAATGTGTTCCATAGCTGTCCTTTCCAAAACTTTCTGTCATCCTACTATGCAATGTAACACCTGCTGTCAAAACAAACTGCAACAAATACTTAAATAACTACGTAGCATAAATACATAACTTCAACATTATCCTCATCTGTAAAGAAAAAACTTCATTATCCATATCATCATAACTTCACTATTATCATCACCTGTAAAGAAAAACTTCACTATTCATAATACCATTTCCTTCATCATTATTCATCAGTATTCATTATCATCTGCAAAAAATCACTTCATTACTCATTACATAACTATTCCTTATCTCTAACATATTTCATCACTAAAACTAAGATGTGTAGTTCTCTCTGACAGCCTGCATCAATCACCTTGTATTCTGAAAGAAAAAATATTAGTTAAGACTGCTATTCTGTGATGAGTGTTGTATATTCTTGTTAATGCCTGCCAATCCTGATCCATTTACTCTTCCTCATAAAGTTATTGCATCTCCTTTCGTTTATTCAGTAGGTGAAATTCCCATTTCTGTTGAATTTATTTCTTACATGCATCATTTCTTTCTGAAATTGATGACAGAGATTAATGTCTTGCATTTAAATCATATACCCACTAAATAATGACTGGTTTATGGTGACACAATTAACCATACAGCATAACATGACAGAAAACGTAATATGTCAAAGACATTGACAGCGTTCAGATGCGAAAATGTTCACAGAATAATACAATGCAGCAGCAAAAAATGTAAAACAGTCACGATGTTGAGATGTCATAAGGCAAAAATATGTCAAAGTCACTGGTGTGTTATATCTTAACTATTTCATAGTGCATATAAACAAAACTGGAATACAATCGTACATAAAAAGACAAATGTGACGTTCGTTGTGTTCAGCTTGTATGTAGTGTAGTTAATAGAGGCGAGAATTAAAGACTTTAATGAAAAAAATGTAATGAAATTAACATGTCATTAGCTAACATTGCATAATTAGTCATAAAATACGTAAGTGTGTCTGAAAAAATATGCACGGTCTGATGTGTAACGACAAGAAAAGCGACCTGCTAACCTTACCTTGCCGGGCACTTGCCAAGAAAAAATACGATAATCATCAGTAATTAGTCAGGTGAAATAATTGCATTAGTAAATGGCATCATAGTATGTTGAATCATACAGTGGTTTCACTCAATAAACGGTTTAATGTTTGAGATATGGTGATTGCCTTTCGATTTTCTGGTTCTCAAAGTTTCGACGTGTACAACATTGGGGTGAGGGATGCTGCGAATCCGATATGGACCTGCGTATAGAAGTTCAAATTTACTGCACTTACCTTTTAATTTGCTGGATAAATAGTGTGTACGTATTAATATCTTCTGTCCAACGTGAAGGTCGCGGCGTGTACAAACCTGTTTTTGCTGTCTTCTCCGGCGCTCTGCGGCACGTTTGATGTTGTTCAGCGCAATGTTAATTATTTCGTGGTGTCGTAGGCGACAACTTTTGGGAAATTTTACTAATTCTTTAATTTTGTTTGGTGGTTCAACGTTTTTCAGTATAACAGACGGAGATAGCATAGTGGATTCATTTGGAATGGAATTAATTACATCTTGGAATGAAAGTATGTGTGTATCCCAATCAATATGTCTTTTGTGGCAGTATATTCGGCACAGCTTACCAATCTCTTTCATTAATCTTTCACAGGGGTTCGAAGAAGCGTGGTACTTGGATATATAAATCGGAGAAATGTTTCTGGCTCGTAACATGCGTGTCCATATGGTACTACGAAATTGAGATCCATTGTCAGAAATTACTTTCATTACATGCCCTACATGAAATAGAAAATGTTTTACAAACGCTTTCGAAACAGTTTTAGCAGTAGCTTTGCGTAATGGAGTGAAAGTAACAAATTTTGAAGTGAGCTCAACAGCGACAAAGATGTAGCAAAAACCTCTGTTAGTTCTCGGAATCGGACCAAAATATCTACTGCGGCCATATGTCTTAATTTAACAGGTATAATGGGATATAATGGAGGAATATGTGAAGTGGTGTCTGATTTAGCTTTCTGGCAAATTTTACAAGACGCTAAAACTCGTCGAATACGTTTTTCCATGTTGGTAAAATAACAGTTCTGTCTCAGTATAAGAAAACATTTTCGTGCTCCGTAATGTGCGTAACTTAAATGAGTGTACCAAATTAATTTGTTAACCAGTTCGTCAGGAATGCATAATAACCAATTGTTGCTGTCAGGATGAGAGCGGCGAAACAGAATGTCATTCCGTACAGTGTAATGGTTTCTAATCGTAACATTATTCCTATCTTGCCAAAGGTGTTTAATTTCTTTCCACACGTTGTCTTTATTTTGTTCTTGTGCTATGTCCTGTAATGACGATGAAATAAAATTTTCAAATGCAACTTGCTGAATGTACATGACACTGAAATTTGCTTTGCAGAAGTTGGTTGCTACGTCTTGCTGATTGTTGCTCAGAGAACGCGATAGTGCGTCTGCTATAACATTTTGCGTGCCGGGAATGTGAACAATCGTAAAATTAAATTCTTGTAAATAAAGTTTCCATCTACTTAATCTATCGTGCGTGAATTTGGCCGAAAGTAAAAATTGTATCGCTCTGTGGTCTGTGTAAACGGTGGTATGTCTGCCATAAAGAAAGTGCCGAAATCTCGTGAAAGCCCATACAACACATAATGTTTCCAATTCTGTAACAGAATAATTTCGTTCAGCAGGTGACAGAATGCGGCTTGCAAATGCGATGTTTTTGATTACTGTAGAGCCATCTTCTTCTATTTCCTGAAAAATGTGTACGCCTAAAGCGGTGTTGGAACTGTCGGTGGCAATGGAAAAATTTCTAATAAGATCTGGGTGCGATAAAAGTGGAGCATTCAACATAGCATGTTTCAGGTTTATAAATTCAGAGTGTGCTTGCTTATCCCAAGACCAAATACTGTTTTTACCTGTTAATTGGCATAGTCTAGGCGTGTCTAAAGCGGAGTGATGAATAAATTTACGAAAAAAGTTAATTAAGCCCAAAAAACTGCGTAATTGCTTTTTTGTCGTCGGAACAGTAATATCACGTAGAGCTTGAAGTTTTTCCGGATCTGGTGCAATGCCTTCTGCTGAAATTACGTGTCCAAGAAATTTTATGGAAGTTTTGCCAAAGTGCGATTTACTGAGGTTAACTGTGAGTCCTTGTGCATGGAAAGTTTGCAACAGTTGTTCAAGAATCAGATTGTGTTCAGTCCAATTAGCTTCTGCAATAAGAATGTCGTCTACGTACGTCGTAATTCTGTCTTTAAGTTCTGTCGGAAGTATAGTGTTCAAACCGCGAATAAAAGCTGCAGAAGAAATAGTTAAGCCGAACGGTAATTTGCGAAATTGATAACAGTCGCCGAAACAGAGAAAAGCTGTGTATTTTCTGCAGTTCGGATGAAGTTGAATTTGCCAAAATCCCGATTTCAAATCTAATGTAGAATAAATAGCTGTACCGTGAAATTTCTGTAAAAGTTCCTCTAGTGTCTGTGGTCGATCTGTTTCATTAATAATAATGTCATTAATGTGACGTGAATCAAGTACGAGGCGAAGTGAGCCATCTTTTTTCTTAACAATATGTAACGGATTTATGTACGGACTAACTGCTGGTTCTATAATTCCTTGATCAAGCATATCCTGCAATTCTTTTTTAACTTGTTCTCTGTGGATATATGGAATGGGATAATGCTTTGCTTTAAATGTGTCGTGCTGTTTCACTTGAAATTCATACATAAAGCCGGACATAGTACCAGGAATGTTGTCAAAAACTGGAGCTTGCTGTAAAAGAATTTTGTGTAATTGCGTTCGTTCGTCGTCTGTAGTTGCACTGCTCTCTTTAACCTTATCAGAAATCAATTGTATTACGTCGTAGTCAGCTTCGTCTGGAGTACTATAGTTGTGTACGTACGTATCCGTGAACAATCTGGGATTACAGTCTATGTTACGTGTTGCGGAAATTACCTCTGTGCGGTTAATTGTTTGTTCTTCCGCAGATAAAGAGTGCTGAAATTCTAAAGCCAATTGCACATTTTCATCCTTTAACATTAAATAAGAATTCTGAAAATCAATAACTGCGTCGTGTTGTACCAGAAAATTCGTACCTAAAATTACGTCTGTTGTCAATAAAGGAACAATCCAAAAATTTGAGTGGAAAGTATGACCTCCAATACAAAATGATAAATGCGTCTGTAATTTAACGTCTACACCTTTACTCGATACTGCTCCTTTCACTTTTGTTTTGCCTAAAGGTAATGTCGGATACTTATTCTCTTTGTTGCACTCGTTGAAAGTCTCCTCATTTATTACTGATATTGGTGATCCGGAATCAATTACTGCTGAGAATTTCGATGAACCAATTTTAATTTCGATAACAGGATGTGAAATGGTTTTCTGAATAACTGGTCTTTCCTGTAAAAGAGTGTCTCTGATGTCGTCAAAAGTAATTACATTTTCGTGAACAACATTTTGCGTGTCTAAGGTAGTGCTTGTATTATTGGAAGATGCGTCCTGTACATTATCTAGTCAGATTCTATCTGACGTGTTATTATTATTAGGAGGATTCTGTGGCATTTCGACTATTTGAACTGTCCTATTACTTCTTCCAGACGTGTTACGCTCTGGATGATACCTACTGTCGGGTTCGTTCATGAGAATACGTTCTCGTGCATAATTTTGCTGTTGGTATGACCGACTGTTGTTAGATGTACGCTGAAGATTGTTCTCATTATTTTTACGTCTGTCGTAATAGTAATTTCTATACGGCGCATTGCGATACGAGTTGAAATAGTGTGTTGTCTGTACGTGGTTATTTCTTTGCTGCCATGCGTTACTATTTGTTGGGGCTGGGACTATACGTGCACGCGGCGAAACATTAAAGTTTGGTTGACCTTGTAGACTGCATTGTTGGTTAGGTATGCTAAGCGGCTTACTTTCATGCTGTTGTGGTGAAAAGGTCTATTGTTACCAAAAAATGCGTTTGCTGTTAATTTTACACATACTGATGATTACGATTTTATCCGTTATTAAAATTACGCTGGTTCTGGAGTGCCTACTGAAAATTGTCACATTCGGTAAAAGATTTGTCGTATCGGGTTTTCATTACATACGTTTCTTAATTCTACAAAGAGCAATAGTTAAAGAGCAGTTTTGATAGATATAAAGGATAGTAGAAGAAAAGGCAGCAGTGCAGAAAACTAAAGATGAAACAGCACTACTACAGCTCGGGGCCCTATGCTCGCTACGGCACATATTCATTAAAGCGTAATGAATCCCCTGAGGTCTTTTACGCACTGCAAATAAATTTTAGCTTTTGCGTTGCAAGCAATAGCGGAAAAATTCCAAAAGTAAATAGTTGTATCCATGTTAATTCAAGTTTCCTCATTACAGGCAATGCTGATGAAAATACAAAAATAAATTGTCGCATCTGGTTCAAAGCTAGCTTTTGCATTACAGGTAATAGCGGTGAATGTACAAAGATAAATTGTCGTATACAGTGCAAAGCGTGTACCTGTACGCTGTCATTATTAAGTTCTTTACATTTTCTTACAAATGCAAATTGCTCGAAATCTACGTTCTCGTCACTCGGTTTGATAACACGTTCGGGTTTGTGAGTGAATCTGTTCGTCTGTGTCATTTCGTACTTCAAGTTGCGTAGCTTTTCATATTTTAAGTCGCGTAGCTTTTCGGATTTTAATTCGCGTAGTCTCTGTAAATTGTTCACATTATACACGCTGCGTGAGTCAGACAAATGCTCGCAACGTGGCGGATTCTGTGACGTATTGGTGACTGAAATAGTTTTTAATTCTGTTACTTGAAAACTTTCGACATTTTGGTTGTTCTGTCGTTCACTTTTATTATTGACTTCCGTATTCGCAGTGTGTGAAACTTCCACTGACTCTAAATTAACTTCGTCGCAAATCTGTACTGCGTTTTTAGGGCATTGTTCAGTGATTGCATTAATTTCGTGTATCTGTGTTTCGTTTGCTGAACATTGTTCGGTGACTGCAATAATCCCGTCTTTATGTGATTCTGTTGTGCCTACACGTGTGCTACTTAATTCTTGTGCAACAGTGCCAACTTCTTCATTACTGTTATTAGCACAAGTCTTAGTATCCACACGTAATTGTCCTTTACTGTCCTGACATTGCACGGTAACAGCTGTAATCTGCTCACTAACTTGTTTGTTCCATTCTTTAAGGTCGTCTTGTTTTTCGTTTGTGAGCTCGAAACTTTTATCAATTGTTTCGCTAAGTTGTTTGTCATGGTTGTCGAAACTTTCACTCTGTTGTCTGATCTGTTCAATAAGTTTGTCTAGTTTTTCGTTCTGTTGTTTGAAATTTTCATCAATTTTATTAAATTTTTCATTAAACTGTTTGAAATTTTGCCGCAAAAATGCCATAATTGGATCCGATTCAAAATTACCATTTCTATTCTCTGTGCTATTCAATGGTCGATCTGGAATTGTCTCGTTTTGCGTGACCATTTGGTCATTCTGTAATTTACAAAAAGGTTTGCCACTCGAGTCCGTCGTATTTTCGGTACACTGACCACTTTCATTAGATAAATTTGTCTGTTCGTCACGAGAATTTTTCAAATCGGGTGTGTTAAGCTCGGCAGCGCTCATTACTATAGACCGCTCCGCGTCATCAATTGTCGTCAAATTAACAGAAGAGACAATTGAGTTCGTTTGTTCATCATTAGGGTAAAAGTCATCATTAATGGTTGTAATGCACTGATTGTTAGTGAACGCAGGATTGTCATCATCACACTGCGTGTCACATGTCCTATCGGTAAAGTCGTTTGAGCCGGTAATTTCGTTCGTAATACCTCGCGATACACTATTCACAGTCTTTCGCGGCATTTTTACAATAGTCACAAATATTCACAAAACAAAGAAGCACAATGCAAAAAATAACACACAAATACAACAGAGCAACGAATTGCCGTTGAACTGTAGAAAGAAAGTCACAATATTAGTAAAAGCGTTGCGCCAAATCCTAATTATACTTAAGCAAATAAGAGCAGATATCTGACTGTTGTTCAAAAGACTCTCAACGAAATACGATCCTGGACTGGGTGTCGCCAAGTGTAACCTCCCCACAAAAATTTGAAAGAAAGAAATATGACAATATTTAATTATGAATCCTAATGGACATTGCGCTAAGCGTAACCTGCCCACAATGGAATCTAGTGACAATGACAATTAAACAAAAATTAGCAATCTGACTCAAATGTAAATTCTTCACAAAAATTAAAGTCAATTCAGTGACAACAAAATCTCACCGATACTGTTAATTCAATTACACCGAAATATCGGTCTTTGGCCCTGTGTAAAACAATCGGAATTAAAGTCTTACCTCAGAATAACTGGATGTCAAATTTCTGCTCTTATCTTTGCGCACGGCTTGCACGAACTGCATTGCAAATAATAATATTCCTTTTTTCTGCAATTTTACTGAAAATTTTCTTAAAAAGAAGTGGAATGAAATGGGAAGTGCAACGAAATCTTTAGTTCAATAAAAAATAAAATTTTTGAAAAAAATGCTTTTAAAATAAAAATTATTATTGGGGCATTTGTTGGAAATTAATTACAATAAACAAATTTTTACATTATCTAATGATTATATTAACTAACAGTATACCTCATTCAGCATCTTGACCAGTGTTGTCGCCAGACCACATCACGCAACCCCACTGGGCTGCCACCACTGACCGACCGCTCTGCATGACGACTACTAGCGTACTGCACGCCACTGAACAGAGCTACTGCTCGCAACGACTACTGACAGAGTACTGCCCTCCACTAGACACAGCTACAGACTCGCAACGACTGACCGACAGACTGAGAACCGCTCGCAACACTCGCGCGGTCAAGCGCAAACTCTCTGGTCACAGATGCTACAATGCCTCGCCATCGCTGCTATGTTACATACGTGTTTCAGTAGTAGTTTATCCTGTAGTGAAGTAGAAGTGGATAGTTCCTGTGAATTATTATGGGTGGAGGTTACACTAAACAACCGAACTAGGTTAATAATTGGCTCCTTTTACCGACCTCCCGACTCAGCAGCATCAGTGGCAGAACAACTGAGAGAAAATTTGGAATACATTTCACATAAATTTTCTCAGCATGTTATAGTCTTAGGTGGAGATTTCAATTTACCAGATATAGACTGGGACACTCAGATGTTTAGGACGGGTGGTAGGGACAGAGCATCGAGTGACATTATACTGAGTGCACTATCCGAAAATTACCTCGCGCAATTAAACAGAGAACCGACTCGTGGAGATAACATCTTGGACCTACTGATAACAAACAGATCCGAACTTTTCGACTCTGTATGTACAGAACAGGGAATCAGTGATCATAAGGCCGTTGCAGCATCCCTGAATATGGAAGTTAATAGGAAAATAAAAAAAGGGAGGAAGGTTTATCTGTTTAGCAAGAGTAATAGAAGGCAGATTTCAGACTACCTAACAGATCAAAACGAAAATTTCTGTTCCGACACTGACAATGTTGAGTGTTTATGGAAAAAGTTCAACGCAATCGTAAAATGCGTTTTAGACAGGTACGTGCCGAGTAAAACTGTGAGGGACGGGAAAAACCCACCGTGGTACAACAACAAATTTAGGAAACTACTGCGAAAGCAAAGAGAGCTCCACTCCAAGTTTAAACGCAGCCAAAACCTCTCAGACAAACAGAAGCTAAACGATGTCAAAGTTAGCGTAAGGAGGGCTATGCGTGAAGCGTTCATTGAATTCGAAAGTGAAATTCTATGTACCGACTTGACAGAAAATCCTAGGAAGTTCTGGTCTTACGTTAAATCAGTAAGTGGCTCGAAACAGCATATCCAGACACTACGGGATGATGATGGCATTGAAACAGAGGATGACACGCGTAAAGCTGAAATACTAAACACTTTTTTCCAAAGCTGTTTCACAGAGGAAGACCGCACTGCAGTTCCTTCTCTAAATCCTCGCACAAACGAAAAAATGGCTGACATCGAAATAAGTGTCCGAGGAATAGAAAAGCAACTGGAATCACTCAATAGAGGAAAGTCCACTGGACCTGACGGGATACCAATTCGATTCTACACAGAGTACGCGAAAGAACTTGCCCCCCTTCTAACAGCCGTGTACCGCAAGTCTCTAGAGGAACGGAGGGTTCCAAATGATTGGAAAAGAGCACAGATAGTCCCAGTCTTCAAGAAGGGTCGTCGAGCAGATGCGCAAAACTATAGACCTATATCTCTTACGTCGATCTCTTGTAGAATTTTAGAACATGTTTTTTGCTCGCGTATCATGTCATTTCTGGAAACCCAAAATCTACTATGTAGGAATCAACATGGATTCCGGAAACAGCGATCGTGTGAGACCCAACTCGCCTTATTTGTTCATGAGACCCAGAAAATATTAGATACAGGCTCCCAGGTAGATGCTATTTTTCTTGACTTCCGGAAGGCGTTCGATACAGTTCCGCACTGTCGCCTGATAAACAAAGTAAGAGCCTACGGAATATCAGACCAGCTGTGTGGCTGGATTGAAGAGTTTTTAGCAAACAGAACACAGCATGTTGTTATCAATGCAGAGACGTCTACAGACGTTAAAGTAACCTCTGGCGTGCCACAGGGGAGTGTTATGGGACCATTGCTTTTCACAATATATATAAATGACTTAGTAGATAGTGTCGGAAGTTCCATGCGGCTTTTCGCGGATGATGCTGTAGTATACAGAGAAGTTGCAGCATTAGAAAATTGTAGCGTAATGCAGGAAGATCTGCAGCGGATAGGCACTTGGTGCAGGGAGTGGCAACTGACCCTTAACATAGACAAATGTAATGTATTGCGAATACATAGAAAGAAGGATCCTTTATTGTATGATTATATGGTAGCGGAACAAACACTGGTAGCAGTTACTTCTGTAAAATATCTGGGAGTATGCGTGCGGAACGATTTGAAGTGGAATGATCATATAAAATTAATTGTTGGTAAGGCGGGTACCAGGTTGAGATTCATTGGGAGAGTGCTTAGAAAATGTAGTCCATCAACAAAGGAGGTGGCTTACAAAACACTCGTTCGACCTATACTTGAGTATTGCTCATCAGTGTGGGATCCGTACCAGATCGGTCTGACGGAGGAGATAGAGAAGATCCAAAGAAGAGCGGCGCGTTTCGTCACAGGGTTATTTGGTAACCGTGATAGCGTTACGGAGATGTTTAATAAACTCAAGTGGCAGACTCTGCAAGAGAGGCGCTCTGCATCGCGGTGTAGCTTGCTCGCCAGGTTTCGAGAGGGTGCGTTTCTGGATGAGGTATCGAATATATTGCTTCCCCCTACTTATACCTCCCGAGGAGATCACGAATGTAAAATTAGAGAGATTAGAGGGCGCACGGAGGCTTTCAGACAGTCGTTCTTCCCGCGAACCATACGCGACTGGAACAGGAAAGGGGGGTAATGACAGTGGCACGTAAAGTGCCCTCCGCCACACACCGTTGGGTGGCTTGCGGAGTATCAATGTAGATGTAGGTGTACAAAAATGTTTAGAGAAATTCAGAAATACAGAAATAAAATTCGCTGAAGAATCAAATAAATAGGAAGTGCACGGAAACTAAGACGAAATGGCTGCATGAAAATTGTGAAGAAACAGGAAAAGAAATTATTGTTGGTAGGTCAAAACAAATTTCGTTGAGTTTTAAAGCATGGGCGGTAACGTTAAGAGTGCAACGTCAATTCCACTAATAAATGGAGGGGAAGAGCGCATAAGTGGAAAGAGTACATTGAAGACCTCTATCAGAGTGAAGATTTGTCTGACGTGATCATAAATAGAGGCATGTGCCTGTTGGCTTCAGCTAAATAATGGTACTTTTGTAATTGTAATTGTGTGTAGGTCCCCACTGGGAAATCTTCAGCTATTCCTGAAATTGATCTGGTTGTCAGACAGAGATAAGCAAATCATTATTTGTGAGGATTGCAGTGTCGATTTTCTGACTGAAACTGAAAGAAATCCTTACCTTGAAGGATTAATTGGTTCCCTCAGTTTGACGTCAGCTACTGATTTTCCTACTAGGGTAATACAGGAAAACCAGCACATTGACAAATAATGTTTTTAGAAACCAGTATAAATTTAATCAAATAAAATCTTTTTCTGTTTATAATGGTCTTTCTAATCATGATGCACAGCTACTTACAGTATGTGACATAGCACTATACAGTAATGCATAACAGTCTTCCAAAGTGTTTTCAGTTAACAATTTAGCAATTGCAAATGTCAGTGAAAGTTTACAACAGTTAGAATGGGATAAGGTATGCAGGGAACCTGATGCTAATTTAGAATTTAACATATCTCATGATACCTTTGTGAGTATATACGAAACCATTTTCCCTAAGAAAACAGTTAAACATAATTGTAAGAAACCATCTAAAACGCCATGGCTCACTACAAAGACAAAACAGAAAAGGGAAGTTATCGTATAGCTAGAAGGAGTAATGATCCACAAACAGTCAAAAACTATAAAAGAAAACTACTTCAGCGTTTTGAGAAAAGTTACTAGAAGTTCCGAAAGTATGTGCATTTTGTCTGAGATTAGCACCTTCAATAATAAAATTAAAACAATTTGGAATATTGTTAAAAGGGAAACAGGGAAACTGACAGCAGAGGGAGACTGTATTTTTATAAAACTAAATGAGACGTTTGTTAACAAAAAGTCAGAAATAGAAAATAGTTTAATAATCATTTTTAAGTGTTGTAGTGAAAACAGGATCCAGCTGCTCATTATAAAATGCAAGGCTGTGTATGGAAGAGGCAATACCTATAAAATTTGATAAAATTGAAGTTCAACCCACATCTCCTACTCAAATTAGGAAAATAATAAATTCACTCAATAGTAAAGCTCACTTGGAATTGATGGAATTTCCAGCAGAATACTAAAAGCTTTATGCCAACATATAAGTGGGATTCTCAGCCAAAGGTGTAGTAGCTCACTTAAACACGGCATTTTTCTAGATGAACTGAAATAGGCTATTGTTAAAACATTGTATAAAAAAGTGCAATAGGTCTGATGCTAGCAATTACCTCCCCCAATCTCACTTCTGACGACTTAACCCAAAATTGTTGAGAAAGTAGTGTACTCAAAAGTAGCTTCACAAGTTTGTAAAAAGGAAATACTAACAAAACGTTAGCTTGGTTTTCGGTAAGTCTTTTCAACAGAAAACGCTATATATGCTTTCACTGATCAAATATTAAATGCTCTGAATACTAAACATCACCCACTGGGATTTTTTGTGATCTCTTAAAGGCTTTCGACTATGTGAATCATGAAATTCTCCTAGATAAGCTTAAGTATTGTGACATGAGTGGGACAGTGTCCAAATGGTTTAATTAATATTTAACTGGAAGAATGCGGAAGGTTTAAATTAACAGTGCAGATAGTGCACAGAAATCAGCAGAGTTCTCCAATTGGGGAAGAAGTAAGAATGGTGTCCCGTAAGTTAATTCTTGAGTCCCTTATTGTTCTTAACATATATTAATGACTTGCCACTCTACAGTCATGAAGATGCAAAGCTAGTTCTTTTTGCTGTTAATACAAGTACAGTTGTCACACCCAAAAAGCAAGAATTAGCCGAGGAAATTGTAAATAATGTCTTTCAGAAAATTATTAAGCGGTTCTGTGCAAATAGAATCTCAGGAAATATTTATAAAACACTGTATATACATCTCTATACAGTAATTGGCATAACAACATTGATACATATATACTTTGAACAGAAGTCTTTTGGAAACACAGAATATTAAAAATTTCTGGGTGTATGAACTGATGAGAAATTGAATTGGAAGAAACACATGATGATATGCTGAAGCGTTTAGGTTAGCTATGCATGCTGTTAGGGTTATCGCAAATTTTGGTGAAAAACGTATCAGTACACTAGCCTACTATACATATTTACATTCACTGCTTTCATATGCATCACATTTTTGGTTAATTCATCATTAAGAGAAAAAGTATCCTTTACACAAAAGCGTTTAGACAGAGTAATAGCTGAAGCCCACCCAATATCACTTTGCAGGCATTTATTTAAGTAACTTGGGATATATAGAGCACCTTCGCATCACATATATTCACGTATGAAATTTGTTATTAATGACCCATCCCAATTCACAAATAATAGCAAAGTGAATAGTTAAGAAATTATGATCTTCACTAATTTGGGTTAATTCTGACTTTGGCACAGAAAGTGGTGCATCATTATGCCACAAAAATATTTTGTCATGAACCAAATAGTGATAAAAATCTGACAGATAGCCAACCAGCGATTAAAAGCAAATTGCAAGAATTTGTGAATGATAGCTCCTTCTACCCGTTAAATCAATGTTAACATGTAAAGTAGTGATTGAAAAAAAGATAAATTTTTAGAAAAGAAGTAGGAAAAAAACTGTGTTGTGTAAAGAAAACTTATGTGAAGCTGACACATTCCACATCATTACAAAATGTTGTATTCATGCTCCATGGAACAAGTATCAATGTAATGAGAAATCTCTAACATCAGATCTATGTGCATTCCTATTATTTCTCCTCCTTAAATCCAACGTTATTGTTATTTTAGAAATTTTTTCTGAATTTATAATACGTCATAAATTGATAATATATTATAAAATCTTTCCAGCTTTCTAAATTTCTACCTTTTATTCACACATTGTTACTTTTAAAATTTTCATTTCTTAATTATTTTTCAACCTATGGGTCTACATCTACAGCTACATACATACTCCGCAATCCACCATAGGGTGCGTGGCAGAGGGTATCTCGTACCACAACTAGCATCTTCTCTCCCTGTTCCACTCCCAAACAGAACGAGGGAAAAATGATTGCCTATATGCCTCTGCACCAGCCCTAATCTCTCTCATCTTTGTGGTCTTTCTGCGAAATATAAGTTGGCGGCAGTAAAATTGTACTGCAGTCAGCCTCAAATGCTGGTTCTCTAAATTTCCTCAGTAGCGATTCACGAAAAGAACGCCTCCTTTCCTCCACAGACTCCCATCCGAGTTCCTGAAGCATTTCCGTAACACTCGCGTGATGATCAAACCTACCAGTAACAAATCTAGCAGCCCGCCTCTGAATTGCTTCTATGTCCTCCCTCAATCCGACCAGATAGGGATCCCAAATGCTCGAGCAGTACTCAAGAATAGGTCGTATTAGTGTTTTGTAAGCGGTCTCCTTTACATATGAACCACATCTTCCCAAAATTCTACCAATGACCCGAAGACGACTATCCGCTTTCCCCACAATTGCCATTACATGCTGTTCCCACTTCATATCGCTCTGCAATGTTATGCCCAAATATTTAATCGACGTGACTGTGTCAAGCGGTACACTACTAATGGAGTATTCAAACATTGCGGGATTCTTTTTCATATTCATCTGCATTAATTTACATTTATCTATATTCAGAGTTAGCTGCCATTCTTTACACCAATCACAAGTCCTGTCCACGTCATCTTGTATCCTCCTACAGTCACTCAACGATGACACCTTCCCGTACACCACAGCTTCATCAGCAAACAGCCGCACATTACTATCCACCCTATCCAAAAGATCATTTATGTAGATAGAAAACAACAGCGGACTTACCACACTTCCCTGGGCCACTCCAGATGATACCCTCACCTCTGATGAACAATCACCATCGAGGACAACGGTAATATTATTAATTCCTATTACAAGTAAGAGATATCGAACAAGTTTCACATTATGTATATGTACTATTTCATATCGTGAAATTACGTCTTGTCTTAGTAACTATGTAGGAGGCCATTTGTAAGTGATAGCAGCAAATAAAATAAAAAAAGAAATCGCGTAAAATACACTGCTCATCATTGAAATTGCAGCACTTTTATCATTGAAATTGCAGCACCAGGAAGAATACAAAGAACGAAATTTTGCTTCCTGTGCTTATTCAGTACAGTATGAAGAATACATGATTAGATTTTTACAAGCTCTGGAGGTATGCAGAGTGCGAAATTTTGTATGTAGGGCGACAATCTTTGTAAGACACGATGGCTTTATGCAGTCCTGCATTGAGTTGAACTGAGCTTGGACGCTTCCGCTACATGCCAGATATCATCAAGATATCACAGCTTCATTTGTGCCTATTGCGTGAAAACAGTATTTCTCATCATACAGGCATTTATTAGATCTATTAACTACGTGGAACAATCGACACTCCATAGAAGTAGTCAGTTTAGATATACCTTGCACGATTTTAAAGTTAAGTAAAAGAAAAGGGAGCAGTAATACAGAATAACTATCTGCTATTGCTGATGTTACTGAAAGTATGATATTGCTGCTCTCCTATCTATGTGTTCAGTCTCATCAACATATGTAAAAGATAATGAAAGAAAAGGAGGCCTTGATAAAAGTAGAAGAAGGTGAGAACAAGAAGGATAGAGAGAGAGCGAAATAGTGCAATAATGGCACCAAGTAGGTGAAACCCAACTCAGTGACGGACTTCTCGCAAGGCAAGTTTTAATGACACGGCAGCGGAAGTAAGCACGCAGCGCGAATTGCTGTCCATTTATTCTCACCCCCTCACCATCTCCACCCCATCGCAGTTCCGCGACATCGTTTCCATGAGTGCGGCACTATTTTTCCAGTAACGCCCAGCGGCGCTTAGAATTTTTGTTTAACTTGTCCTCAGTTTAATTACGACGACAGATCCCCTCCATTATTGTATCGTGGCGTGGGGCTTAGCAGTTAATTAAAAGAAAACACCAACCTGTGGAGCCTTTTAAAATCTGTATGGCGCGGAAAGCCGCGGCGGCGTTGGAGCGTCACGTCCCGCTGGAGAGGTAACTGGTGGGGAGGGGGAGAGGGAAGGAGGAGAGAGAGAATGGAGGGGGGGAGTTAACTCCCTCCACAACCCAGTGGTGATTCTGCCCGACTACTCCTCCGCACGGCGTCACCAAGCAACGCAATGCAACAGTACCTCCGTGGGCCTAGTGTAAGTACACTATCCGCGCAAAGTATCCAGACACCAACCAGTGAACATCAGTATTTTGTATGTCCACCCTTTGCCTTAAACTAAGATGAGAAAGGTCTTTGGACAACGGTAAGCATATACACAGATGGCGGCAGGATCGAGTGCACAGGGTATAAAAGGGCAGTGCGTTGGCAAAGCTGTCGTTTGTGGTCAGGTGTTTCATGTGAAAAGATTTCTGACATCATTATAGCTGTACGAGGGAAATTCACAAAGCGGAATGGTGGTTGGAGCTAGGCGCATGAGATATTCCATTTGGAAATCGTAATGGAATTCAATATTGCGAGATCCAAAGTGTCAAGCGTGTGCTCGACAGCCTTCACTTAACAGCATAGAGAAGTGGCGTTTGCGCCGAGTTAACACTGCCATCGGACAAAGAACACTGCATGAAATAACCGTAGAAATCAATCTGAGACGTACGATAGTCGTATCGATAAGACAGTGCCGCGAAATTTGGCGTTAATGATCTATGGCAGCAGACTATCGACACGGATGCTTTTCCTAACAGCGTGACATCGCCTGTAGTGCCTCTCTTGAGCTTCTAACAGTATCGGTTGGACGTACGACTCGAAAACCGCGACCTGAGCAGGTGAGTTCCGATTTAGGTTGGCACGAGCTGATGGTAGGGCTCGAGTGTGGCGCAGACCATGGATCCAAGGCATTGTGCTAGCTGTTGGTAGCTCCATAATGGAACAGGCTGTGTTAACTTGCACTGGAGTGGATCCTCCGCGTGGAATAGTTATGTTCGGCTACTTGGAGACCACTTCCAGCCATTCATGGAATTCATATTCGCAATATGTTTGAAGAACATTCTGGACAATTCGAGAGAATGATTTGGCCATCCAGATCACCTGAAGTGAATCACATTGAGCATTTACGGGAAATAATCAAGAGGTCAATTTGTGCACAACATCCTGGATCGGGAACACGTTCGCAATCATGGATAGCCGTAGAGGCAGCACGGCGCACTATTTCTGCAAGAAACTTTCAACGACTCGTTGAGTCCATACCAGATCGAGTTACCGCACTACTCAATATTAGGAGGGATCCCATGACTTTTGTCACCCTAGTGTTTCAAGGCTAGAGTTTTGTTGGGGGCACATTCAGTGAAATGTCCGAATGTCTGTGGCGGAATAGCGGCCATTATTCCTCAAGAATCGAAACTAGTGAATCAAGTGATTTTGAGGTCTCGAGCGTAATCGACATTCTAACTCATCCCAAAGGTTGTCCATTGGTTCCTGTACATTCTGCAGCACACAGTGTTGTAAAATGTGTAATATCATTGTGCATTTAGCGTTTTATGAAGCTCAATAAGGGAGCCACACTGTAACCACGAAAGAAAACTTACCTTAATACCACCTCCCCTGTACTTCGCTGATGACACCTCACTTTACTTCAGGTAACTCTACTCCATGCTGTGGCCAATTCATAGGATTGCCACGGGCGTATTCACTTCTGCAAATAACTCGTTTAAAATCATCCACTGTCGATTTGCATTACTCTTTACACCACCCCAACTGCAGCTTACCATTGACTACAGAAATATGTTGCTTATGAGGAGCCGTTCAACAGTTGAATCCTAAAGACAGCTGGTAGCGCATCGGAACTCATGAGCAATCCATCCTGCTGATTTCAAGTGGTTTTAAACAACCACCTCCCACAATGCTCGATGGTCCACGCCTGTCAGTACACGAGGTTTTCCTGGTCTTGATTTATCTGTGGTTGTTCCTTCTCATTTACACTTCACAATCGCGGCGTCTACAGTTGGCTTGGGCATCTTAAGCAATGCTGTAATGTTTCTGATGGATTTCTTACTCGAGTGACATCCAGTGAACACGTTCCAAGTCGCTGGACACTGCGTGGGGGCTTAATTAAAAAGAAAAGACTAATATTAATGAATAAATGCAATAATTTTACTAGCTGTGTCACGGTTACGAAGTCTCGTAACCAGTTGGCCCTAATTAGTATTAACACGCAATCTGACTGCATAAAATAAAACTAAAGAATGACAATGAATTTCCATTAACACAACTGATTAATTAAGTTCCCTGCAACTATAAAAGCTACGAAACAACAAAGCACAAGTGTAACTGTTCCGTGTGTGGTAGTGTGACTCAACGTACGTGTGTCTGGCTCGGTTCTTTCTCAATACGACAAAATATTTTAAACACCACTTACAATGAACTAATTGAAAAACCCGAAATACTATAATTGCACATAGAAACCAGCATTACAAGTCTAATAAATGAACACGAGCCAGATGCTTTGTTGCCTGTACCTGTGAGCAAGAGGGATTGTTATTAAAGAAAACTGTAATACCTTTTTACCTCATTATATATTGGTGAAAATATTCCATTACACCAGCATCAGAAAGGAAAAGCCCATCTCCTATCTCAAATATATTCTGACAATTGCATCTTCTTCCATCTAAAGATTACACCAGCCGAACAGTACAACATTTCAGTCAACACTCAGATCGTTTACTCTCTCGTCCAACAGAACAACGACTGCTCTCGACTTCCTCTGAACTACCACTGCCCCAGTGGAGGTGGCGGAATAATAATCTTTGGTGCAATCTCTGGCGCTGTGACTCAGTGTAGCCACCTTTCAACATTCTTCAACGTTTCATTCTGCTGTTCCTGCTTGCGCACTAACTATGCAATACTTCCTGCCCACATTTACACTCCTGGAAATTGAAATAAGAACACCGTGAATTCATTGTCCCAGGAGGGGGAAACTTTATTGACACATTCCTGGGGTCAGATACATCACATGATCACACTGACAGAACCACAGGCACATAGACACAGGCAACAGAGCATGCACAATGTCGGCACTAGTACAGTGTATATCCACCTTTCGCAGCAATGCAGGCTGCTATTCTCCCATGGAGACGATCGTAGAGATGCTGGATGTAGTCCTGTGGAACGGCTTGCCATGCCATTTCCACCTGGCGCCTCAGTTGGACCAGCGTTCGTGCTGGACGTGCAGACCACGTGAGACGACGCTTCATCCAATCCCAAACATGCTCAATGGGGGACAGATCCGGAGATCTTGCTGGCCAGGGTAGTTGACTTACACCTTCTAGAGCACGTTGGGTGGCACGGGATACATGCGGACGTGCATTGTCCTGTTGAAACAGCAAGTTCCCTTGCCGGTCTAGGAATGGTAGAACGATGGGTTCGATGACGGTTTGGATGTACCGTGCACTATTCAGTGTCCCCTCGACGATCACCAGTGGTGTACGGCCAGTGTAGGAGATCGCTCCCCACACCATGATGCCGGGTGTTGGCCCTGTGTGCCTCGGTCGTATGCAGTCCTGATTGTGGCGCTCACCTGCACGGCGCCAAACACGCATACGACCATCATTGGCACCAAGGCAGAAGCGACTCTCATCGCTGAAGACGACACGTCTCCATTCGTCCCTCCATTCACGCCTGTCGCGACACCACTGGAGGCGGGCTGCACGATGTTGGGGCGTGAGCGGGACCGTAGCCCAGCTTCATGGAGACGGTTGCGAATGGTCCTCGCCGATACCCCAGGAGCAACAGTGTCCCTAATTTGCTGGGAAGTGGCGGTGCGGTCCCCTACGGCACTGCGTAGGATCCTACGGTCTTGGCGTGCATCCGTGCATCGCTGCGGTCCGGTCCCAGGTCGACGGGCACGTGCACCTTCCGCCGACCACTGGCGACAACATCGATGTACTGTGGAGACCTCACGCCCCACGTGTTGAGCAATTCGGCGGTACGTCCACCCGGCCTCCCGCATGCCCACTATACGCCCTCGCTCAAAGTCCGTCAACTGCACATACGGTTCACGTCCACGCTGTCGCGGCATGCTACCAGTGTTAAAGACTGCGATGGAGCTCCGTATGCCACGGCAAACTGGCTGACACTGACGGCGGCGGTGCACAAATGCTGCGCAGCTAGCGCCATTCGACGGCCAACACCGCGGTTCCTGGTGTGTCCGCTGTGCCGTGCGTGTGATCATTGCTTGTACAGCCCTCTCGCAGTGTCCGGAGCAAGTATGGTGGGTCTGACACACCGGTGTCAATGTGTTCTTTTTTCCATTTCCAGGAGTGTATTTTGGCGGGTCCACCTCTTGTACCCTAAAGTGGTGGAATTATGCTTTACATAGAGGTGGCCAGATACTTTTGATCAGGTAGTGTACATGTAAGCAACGATTCTTAGGTTTCTGTATCAAGTTCTACGGTTGATTAGCCGACTATGACGGAGATTTGTAGTGTCTGATCACTTGTAGCCATGACTGAAGAGAAAGTGGTGGAGGAAAAGTGTTCACATAAGACGTTTCGTACGACAAATGTTCATATAAAACTTTTGCCACTGAGTTGCAGTCTACAGCGTTACAGAGTGTGCAGTGTTCACAGTACAAGAAATCCTGGAAACGTACTCCTTGATCAGCGTCCTCCATGTGTACCATTTAACGATACAATCGTCCTGTGCAGATAATAAAAATAAGTTGAAGGTGCTGGATAGTTGGATTCTTTCTCTGGGTTTTCCGTGTGCTAGCCAGCGTAATTGTCGAGAGTGAGCATTACAGTATGCTGGTCGAAGACACCGCAGATGCTTCGAGGCTGACCACGCAGGACGCCATAACATTGTCGGAGAGAGGCTTCTGTATGTGGTCGCTAGCACTGGTGTGCACCAAATACTGTTTCCGCCAATCAGATCACAGAAATAAAGAGACTAATACACCAACAATAAGAATAAAATTACAGAA
The DNA here is from genome assembly GCF_023864345.2 of Schistocerca serialis cubense. Taxonomy (NCBI): domain Eukaryota; kingdom Metazoa; phylum Arthropoda; class Insecta; order Orthoptera; family Acrididae; genus Schistocerca; species Schistocerca serialis. The sequence continues at coordinate 667,357,153 of NC_064641.1, read as the reverse complement.
GAGAGAAGCAGTAACCTAAAATCTTAACATGCAAACAGGAGTTCAATATACGCAAATACTGGAAAACAATATCAAAAGTGGGCAGCGTTGGGGATAGCCACCTATGGATGTCAGACACTGCTCAAGAAGTGGTTACCTGGGAAAATGCTGCATATGCCCGTGACTATAGCTAACATATGGCGGAGACTTGGTGGCTATAATTACTGCTGGAGCATCAGTAGCGTTTGCATCCAGTGTAGGGTTGGTGGTAGGCAGACTGGATACAAAGGCCTTCTCAGTGGCTTCTGGTGGTCTTGGATACATTTCTGCCCATAATCCCCAAACTGAATATATATTTCAACTATAGTTGTGTTTGTCCCCACATTTACTTTTAGAAATAAGTATTTATAGTAGCAACGTCCTAACACTGCAAAATTTTGTATTTGCATTTTTCCTTCATCAGTCTTCTGACTGGTTTGATACAGTCCATCACGAATTTCTCCCCTGTGCCAACTTCTTCCCCTCAGGGTGGCACTTACATCCTACCTCCTCAATTATCTAGTGGAAATATTCCAATTTTTGTCTTCACCAACAGTTTTTACGCTCTACAGCTCTCTGTAAAATCATAGAAGTTATTCCCATGTCTTATGCACTATTAACTTGTAGATACTTCTTGTCACTGTTTTCCAGATTTTCCTTTCTTCACCGATTCTGAAGGAGAATCTCTACAATCCTTAATACTCATAAGTATGCCTAATTTTCAACGTTCTCCTGCAGCACCACGTCTCAAATGCTTCCATACTCTTCTGTTCCAGTTTCCCTATAGTCCATGATTCACTCTCATGGAACGTTGTAATCCAAACATCCATTTTCAGATATGTCTTCTTCAAAATAAGACCTATGTTCCATACCAGAAACTTTCTCTTGCCCAGGGATAAGCACTTCGCCTTCGCTGGTCTGCCTTTTATGTCATCTTTGCTTCATCCAAAGTTAATTATTTTGTTTCAGAGGTAGCAGAATTCCTTAACTTCAACTACTTCATTATCACAAATCTTGATATGAAGCTTCTCGCTATTCTCATTTCTGCTCCATCTTATTAGTTTTGTCTGTCTTCGTCTTACTCTCAATCCATTTTCTTCACGCGTTAGACTTACATTCTACGCAGCAGATCTTATATTCCCTCTTCACCTTTGCTGAGGACAGTAATGTCATATGCAACTCTTGTCATTGATATCGTGATTATTAATCCAAGTTTTGAACCTTTCTTTTATTTCCATCATTGCTTCCTCAGTGTATTGGCTGTACAGCAGGGTCGAAAAAGTGCATCCTGTCTAACATCCTTTCTAATTTCAGCACTTCGTTCTTCACGTTCCAGTCTTATTTTTCACTACTGAGCTGATATTCTGCTAAAAGCGTTCGTAATATTGATTTAACTGGCTTAAATGTATCTAACTACATGTTTTATTAGACATTTCATATTTCTGGCAATCCAGCAAATATGAAAACAATTATCAAAAGATCAGACATCATGCTAATACCATGTAACATTGCCTCTAGCCTTCATAATGGCCTCATTTTGATGTGGAAGAGGCCATCAGTTTCTTTAGGTACGTCATATCCATATAAAAGCTCTCACTGAAGATTAGATGCCATAGAACAACCAAAATGCGATGAAGTTTTTCACTACATTTCTTTCTATTTTTCAAATAGTCCTAAGCATTTTCTATGGGCTTCAGGTCAAGTAACTTAATGAGTCAGTTGAGGTGCTATACTGTGCCACAGAGTTCCTCAAAAATCGCCCACAACATCCTAGAACCATCTGGGCTCTCCATACACTTCAGGTAAGTGGCCAGTTAGGTCATCTGTGAAAAAGAGGCCAAACCATAACTTGTCAGTTCACTTTGCATGCCTGCAAGATGCTGTTGGCTGGTTTCAACATTGTTTGTCTCATTTGTAATATGAAGCTCTAAGAGACATGAGAAGTGACAGCTCTTGTAAGATTCCTTACTCCTAATGTGGACTGCATGACGCTCCATTTGCAATGTTTGCTCACAAACTGTCACTAATATTTTGCATATTGTTACAACTTTGCTTCGACTTGGGGTAATTAGTTACTATTTTACTGTAACATATAGATGCATAGGGTGAAGTGTTACATAGTCTCCAATGTGTATTGCACAATTTGTTCAATTTTTTGTCAGATTTTTATTTCATATTAAATGCTCCAGGCCCAAACTTGGCCTGAACTGCTTCACAGATGCTTTTATAAGCTAAACCTCTCCATAACTCTCTAAGAAATATTTCACTATAGTCGTATTCCAGTTTTGTACAACCTAGTAGGCTTAATAGGTCCCTTCGAGTGTGTGAGCATGTTGTTTCACCACTAGTGTGACTATCTACAGCCTTCACCAGGAAAAGATATCCTGCTGAAGCGTTTTTATAAATGCCCATTGAATAAGGTTCAAATTGTGCTACAGAAGTTAAATGAGGTCGGGGTAGTAAATAATGAAACATTATTTTTAATAGCTACGATCAATCCCACACATAAATGTCTGCTGAAGAATTTCATAAAAATGAGGGTCTAGTGGTTGAGTACATATGCTTATCTCTTGGCTGACCCTTCAACACATCATATGGGATGAACCACGGAGATGCTATCTGAAAATACATTTACACCAGTATTATAAGTTTGCCGGCAAAATATTACTAACAACTTAAAAAGAGCACACTTAATGCTTTGGATAGCTGCAGATATTTTAAAGAACTAGACACTCATCTCACGCTATAACTCTGACACCCGTCGTGACAGTGAAGTGGTGTGTATGTCCAAGTCAGTTGAATGGCATTATTCAAGATGGCTGAATGTCAAGGCCTTATAGCAAATTGGTAAAATTGTAACAAATGACCCAGTGTTACAGTGAAACTGCAATTTTACAGAAAATTGTAACTGGTCCATTGATTGTGACCGGGACAAATATCTCACGAAATAAGCGTCAAACGAAAAGACTACAAAGAACGAAACTTGTCTAGCTTGAAGGGGGAAACCAGATGGCGCTATGGTTGGCCCGGTAAATTGCGCTGCCATAGGTCAAACAGATATCAACTGCGTTTCTTTAAATAGGAACCCAACTCATATTACATATTCATGTAGTATGTAAAGAAATATGAATGTTTTAAGTGGACCACTATTTTCGTTTTGTGATAGTGGCGCTGTAATAGTCACAAACATATGGCTCACAACAGTTGGTAACAGGTAGGTTTATTAAATTAAAATACAGGATGTAGGTACGTTTGAACATTTTATTTCGGTTGTTCCAATGTGATACACGTACCTTTGTGAACTTATCACTTCTGAGAACGCATGTTGTTACAGCGTGATTACCTGTAAATACCACATTAATGCAATAAATGCTCAAAATGATGTCCGTCAACCTCAAAGCATTTGGCAATACGTCTAACGACATTGCTCTCAACAGCGAGTAGTTCGCCTTCCGGAATGTTCGCACATGCATTGACAATGCCCTGACTCATGTTGTCAGGCGTTATCGGTGGATCACGATAGCAAATTTCCTCCAACTTTCCCAACAGAAATAAATCCGCTAACGTCAGAGAACGCCGACGTTTTTGAGATTCCCAATTCTCGCGCAATTTGTCTGCTACTGATATGCGGATTAGCCGTGACAACAGCTAAAACACCTACTTGGGCATCATCAATTGTTGCAGGTCGTGGTTGACGTTTCACATGTGGCTGAACACTTCCTGTTTCATTAAATAACATAAGTATCCGGCGAACGGTCCAGACACTTGGGTGATGTCGTCTAGGATACCGAGGAGCATACATAGCATTTTGATCACAATAGCCATACATCAACACAATATTGACCTTTTCCGCAATTGGTAAACTGTCCATTTTAACACGGGTAATGTATCACGAAGCAAATACCGTCCGCACTGGCGGAATGTTACGTGACACCACGTACTTATACGTTTTTGACTATTACTGCGCCATCTGTCAGAAAGTGAAAAATGTGGTCCAACTAAATCATTCATATTTCTTCAATTACTACACGAATATATACAAAAAATGGGGGTTCTTATTTTAAAAAACGCAGTCGATATCTGTTTGAACAATGGTAGCGCCATCTAGCGGCCCAACCATAGCGCCATCTGGTTTCCCCCTTCAAGCTAGAAGAGTTTCGTTCTTAGTAGTTTTTTCGTTTGATGCTTATTTCGTGGGATATTTGGCCCGGTCGCTATCAATGGACTACCCTATATAAATAGGTTTCAGCAGTCATTGGGGGCGATCTGAAGGTTGTATTATTGTTGAAGGAGAAGGTTTCCCAACATCGCAAGCAATTCTTTTCGTTACTGCTACCAGTGACGATAGATTTGATGATGACAGCATAGATCTGTCGAAACTGGTAATAGTAATTAAAAGAATTACTACCGATCATTTGAAACTTGGATATTCGAGAGTGAGAAAACACCAAATTACCCTAAGTTTCAGCAAAATAATGTAACACAGTTTTCCATGATGAAGCAAGAAGTGCCAGCAATTACTAAATAAATCGCTAGGTTCCAGCAACATTCATTGAATACCAGTGAACAGTAGAGTTTCACAAGCGCTTTAGAGCTGACCACAGGTCTCCGTAACTCACATGCTAATCATGCTGATATGGAGGCTATTAACAGATGCAACATCATAAGTTTCGCAAGTGTTTAGCGTTGTTACCAACCAACTCATAGCTGCGAAACGATCTTACTGTCTTTTTTCTCTGACATCACATGGTACAGCTGCGTATGATCTACTTATAGCTCATAAACATTCCACAGCCAGGGCAATCTGTATGGGTGTCACATTTCACATGTCATAGTTGATTTTATATATTGTGTTGGTGAAAGTAGGTCATTTGTACTAAGTATAGAATACAAGTGCTGCCCATCAACGTGTGAGTTTAAAATCGAAGCTGGCAGGCCTATGGTGTCACAATTTGAGATGGGCAAACAGGTTGTCATCAGAGATGCCAGAACACAAGACGATGACACGAGATGGTAGACGTGGGCATACGAGCACAACCCATTGTTCCGATTTCTGTGTCACTGCAGTCGTCTATCCCCACAAGTCAGACGAACTTGGCTGATACGTTTAGCACAGCCTAGTGAAACGTTGGTCATCACAAGCTATCATCAGGGTTTTTCCACTTCTCAACGGGAAAAACTGATTTGCAGGCTCTGATCTAAATTGAACCAGTCTCAGATTTCAATTATTATTATTATTATTATTATTCATTACACTTCTCTGTTCGTGTTTTCACAGCTTCCGTTTATTATCTCTCACTCAGGACAATGGCTCCCTTATCCTACTTACTACACAGACAGGCATCCTATTGCATCTGATGCATGGGAGCAGAACACATAATTCTTACCAGATCGAGTTTCTTAGATATCCAACATATGCACTGATCACTGAGCCACTAGCATCATATAGTGCATGTGATACATGGGAGCAAAATTCAATTCAGCATACAAAATTGTCTTCAGACGTTCAGTTTCCACTGTCACCAACATCTACATAACTCATCAAACTAACATTTCTCAACGCACCTATGAATTCGGCAATACACAAATTGAATGTGAGTAACTGTAAATTTGTTGATGTGGGTTTTGCAACAGGTCATGAGCTCATTGTCGTGTTGAATTTTGAAAATCCACAATTTTGTGACATGAAAGTAGTACTATCAGGCTATGAGTGATATCAGCTACAGCACAATTCAGCACAAATGACTGCAATGTTCAGCTCTCAGAAACAACATTCTTACTGGTTTAGCACACAATATGTGTTGCGGACTATCCAAGGACAGTGAAAATATGCAGCAATGAAATTACGATATATTACACTTACTTCTAGGAAACTAATTCCAGTTCAGCCATCCAGTGTGCTACTGGCAAATGTCTGGGGTGGTGCCCCTGTGTATATAGATTTTATGGAAATATATGGCATGCAGTTACAGAGTTTACCTGTCAGATAATTTCAGAAGAAGGCTTTGTTACGAATCTCGTTACATATTGTGGTTCAGTATGCAGTATGTTTGATGCATAAGCATCACTACCTGACAGTGCATAATTACGTGCGTTTTTGTGCTTTTTTGTATACTCTGCTACGTCAACCCAAGTTTAAGAAAAAGCCTGTCTCTCTAAACTGTGTTTCATTTCACCAAAATCTTCAAGCATATTGAGTAAAATATGTAGAGAAGATTACTAAAATTCAATGCAGGCAACAAAAATCATATGCATATTCAGTAATCTGTATAAAGAGGTAGTCGAGACACAGCCAAGCAAATACTGGACACATAAACCTACGGTTAGTTGCATGTAGAATGTTTATACCATGAGTGTAGAGTCATATCCTGCAGACGAACACAACTACCCCTTCATTCCAAGCAGTCTGCTCTTGAAACGTTTAGACCAACCGATTTTCACATGAGGTTCCCTGACTTTGGTTTAAAATTTACCGAATTTTCTATGTGTGTATGCTATAGCGTCTGTGTCCTGTTCATGTTCTGTTACTTTGTATAGTTGTCTGTCTTCGGTTGATCTCCATCCTAATGTTTGCATACCTTTCTGCCTTGCTGTTCCTTGAGCTAATCATTCATCTTCCGAATAATGTGTGGTCGTTGTAAGTGAAGAGGTAGTCTTCGATGCATTCAACTTAGTTTCACTACAAATTTCTACTTCATGTCATTTCGAATCATATCTAAATACTCTATAAGTCATCAAATGGATAACAGTGGAGGCAATTATGTACAACAGATAGTCGTTCACTTTCCTATTCCGCTTGCAAATTGGATGAAGGGAAGAACGATTATGAGTATGTGTCACGGTCCTTATGTATGTTTCAGGTTTGGAACAGTGTATCCTTCTGCTGTCTGTCATAAAAGTCAATTCTCAAAACTTATGCTATTAGATTCCTTAGAAATCCTGTGGGAAATGTCTGATGTCATGTACATCGTAAAACACGTAGTAGTTTAGAAACCTCTTGTTAGATGTAGATGCTCAGTGACGTGGTTGCTATCATGTGTTGTTTGGTGATTTTAAAACACTAAAAAGCTACATTTGATTCTTCGATGTATGAGATCAATGGTAGAGGACCAGGTTTGACACAAAAAATGAGTCACAATATAACAACAGTATTAGGAAAAGCTAATGGACAATTTAGATTTGCGGGAAGTATTCCTGGAAGACGACATTTACAGCAAAAGAAATAGCATAACTACACTCAATTCTAGAGGTTTGTTTTGTGTGATTATGAGGTAAGCATGACAACAGATACTGAAAGAAATCAAAGACACCCTACTAGAGACATAGCAGATACGTGAGTCCAAGTGAAAGTGACGAAAATTGACACAAAATTCATGGTTATTTTGCGTGCAATATTCAGCTAAAAATTTATTAATTTTGATGAAAAATTCAACGATTTGGTGTATGTATGTATGCACTATACTGGGTATGTAGCACATTGGTGGGAAACAGAAGTACCACTGTAATAGAATATGAGAATGAAAACCTCCTGCAAATCAGTTGCATTAGACTCCATTCGTGTTGTTATGAGCCTAAAGTCTTAGCTGCAGGAGCGTGAGATTATTCATAAAGTGAGGCACCACCAGTTGGCTGGGCGATCACTTCTCTCATGTATCCCCATTTTGTTTATGAAGTGTGACATTCTCTCCTGGACTGCAGTGAGCAAAATGGATCATGCACTATTGTATGGCACTTGACAATTGTGTTCAGTATCCTTTGAAGTGATGACGCCAAACTCTGCACTGGATACTGCAACGTGCCAACTGTTTGTCTGGTTCAAGTACCACAAGCAACTAGGTTACAGACCACAGACCACTAACGCTTGGGACATTGTGGAATACTCCTGCTTCAGTCCTTATAGTTTTATAGCCTTCAGAATGGCGTTGGTAACAGAGGTACGTTTCAGGTAGAGATCTGTTTTAGGTTTCTTTTAGCGGAATACCCGAGTATCACAAATATTCAGAACGTGGAATGGCTACAGGGACCCGGCGATGAACAAAAGCACGATGACTCGTTTGGTGCATTGTCTGTCATCATCACAACAAGATTGCATAAACCTGTCTGTTCTCCCACATGTCGGCCAGCGACATGCAGCTGTGACTGCTGCCATGTTGGAACAAATGGACACTCTTGTTCTAGGTGATGAACACATTTGAATGGAACATCTCACTGCTCAGTTGGACGTCTATGTCAGTAGTGCTGGCACACTCATCCAACAGTTGGGGTACCCAAAAATGTGTGCCTGCTGAGTTCCAAGCCACCTGACAGACCATAAAGAGCAACTGAGGACCGCAATTGCTTGCCCATTACAAGGCTGGCAATCAGTGCAGTGGAACTACACCATGTCTCCTCTGAAAAAAAGTTCAGTGCACACCCGCAGTAATAAAGTCCTGGTGGCGGTCTTCTGGGACTCTGAAAGGTTGATTCTGTATGGTTCCCTCTTCATATGCAATGGTGATCACTGAAGAGTATTGTACTACCGTCAGGAAATTGAAGAAAGGACTTCAGCGTGTTTATCGCCTCCAAAATACCAAAAGCCCTCACACAAATCTGTGCAATTGAGAGCAGTTCACAAAACCTTATTGGACTGTCCTTGCTGGACTGTCGTTCCTCATCCACCCTACAGCCAGGAACGTTCTTACTTCCATCTGTTTGGCTCAATTAAAGGGTCACTCTATAGAAGCAGTATGTGGATAATGGGAAAGTTATTGATGCAGCAAGATTTTGGAACTGACCTCGACCAGTAGGGTGGTACTACACAAGCATATAGGCTCTCCCAGTAAGATGTTATAAGGCCACTGCATTCTGTGGAGACTGTGTTGAAAAATAGGGTTTTGTAGCTAAAAGAGTGAGGCATATAGGGCACTGGAAACCTGAATAAGACCAACCTGCTTTCAGAAAAAGTAAGTGTGTTGCATTAGTTATTGAAAACCCTTCATAATAGTTTCCATCAATCCCATCCAAAAATTATTGGGAAAAAATTTATAAAAATAGAATCTAGGTGCCTCTACTTGGCTCCTGAGTCACTTAACAAGTCTTCTGACAGAAGGTGTAATGTGCTTGTGTGGTTTCTTGAATTTCCTAGGAGAATGTGTATGTCACCTACTGTTCATTTCAAACTTAGGAGAGTTCTCATTTCCCACCATTTCTGAATGTGGGTTAATGCATAAATGCTTCGGTTATTTTCTAATTTCCCCATCATTTAAATATGGACTATGACCAGTGGCAATATATGTAACGTAATAGCGGTGAGAATTGGAATTGTATTTCGCAATAGGTGGTAGGTGGACAAATTAAAAGTAGTGATGTTGCATGTATGTGCAGTTCTCTCAAACATAACGATGCAGGTGGTGTCCGTGGTGGCAGTGGCAGAGTAGGCCCACCATTCTGTCAGTATGTGTCCAGCGAGTGGGTCTTGGTGCTCTTGGACCATACCTACCAAGACAGCAGCAGTACAAGTGATTTGGCTGCACTTGGAAAATGGTTCAAATGGCTCTGAGCACTATGGGACCCAACGGCTGAGGTCATTAGTCCCCTAGAACTTAGAACTAGTTAAACCTAACTAACCTAAGGACATGACACACATCCATGTCCGAGGCAGGATTCGAACCTGCGGCCGTAGCAGTCTCGTGGTTCCAGACTGCAGCGCCTAGAACCGCACGGCCACTTCGGCCGGCTTGCACTTGGCACCAAGTGTGTTGCAGTAACCCTGCCAGTAAAGCATTGGTTCATATCCACCATCCTGGATTGCTATCTTGTCTTTTTTTTTAAAACACCATCAGATCAATGCTCCATATTCGATGTTTTGGCAATTTCTTATCACTTTACACTGTACTTTAATTGTGACTTGATAGGTTTGGGGAACTCTCTGTATACTGTGAAATCCCCATCAAATTTTAAATTTCTCGTGATTTATACAGAAATCAGTTGCACTGTTTTGAATTTTTGCCATTTTTTTAAATTCCCACTTTTTTGTACACAGGGTAGCTGGCCTGTGTCAGAAAGGAAGGACAGGGGGGGGGGATAAATCTGGTGGACTACATGATTTTATAAGGGGGTGTGGGAAGGGGAAGGGAAAATCAGGCAACAATACAGACCGCACCTGTATTTGCTCGGTTCTACTACTCACATGGGGCGATGAATAATTAGTAGTACTTTACAGAGTGTATCATTCAAGCCCAACTACACCTGCTCACTAACCTGCTGGGATAGCTCGCATGCTGTGTGTTCATGGGTAATACTGAGCTTCATACGTATTTCGAATCTTTGATTGAGCACTTGCTCACGTTTAGTGCAACACAAATTTAATCACATCTCTTTTAATTGAAATGAAATAGACTTAGCTTTACAGGCACATGGTATCAGCTTTTACGTGACACATATGCCTAACTACCAGTACACTGTAGGAAATTTGAACATCTTAGGTAGTTTTGATCACAGGAATTCTTTTCATCCCATTCTGCTGGGTCTTTATCAGAAACGTGTAGGAAGACAATATCTACTCAGCAAATGAGTGTCATTGACGTTCATTGAGTACATGATAGAAATGTTAGCAATTAATGACAGACAAAGAAGTCAAAAAGATATCTGATAGTACCTAGAATCGCCCTTAATTTAGTGAATAAATTTCTGAGAATGTACTTTTGCAGCAAGTGAGTCATGGAATTTGGGAAAGCCAAAAAAGAAAAGGATCAAAGTGTATGATATGTAGTTATACATAAAGGGCAGTCAAATGAAAACGAGACAGATGGGGAAAAGTAAATCAACTGTTGTTATTTCAAAAGAAATCTTTATAAATGGCAATTCACCGTTCCCATTGTTTCGACTTCGCTGCAATGGTTTCGGCGGGAAGCCCTTACACAGTCCCCACAAAGTACTAACCTCTCTCCATGTGGCTTGCATATTTCTTGGAGTCCTGAAGAAATTGAGAAGTAACTTTTCAAAACGCGATTAATCCACAAATAAAAATTGTACAGGAGAAGCAAAAAACTAATATTAAGCAAAGTTCTGGAGTAAATTAGGATTTGTGTATAAGAATTTATTAAACTGCAAAAAGTTAGAAGAATGGAATGAGTGAGACAAATCTCACTTTTTATTTAAAGGCAGTGTAGCTAACAGACTTTTTGAATTCTATAGACTTTTTCGTTTTGCACCAGCCGAATGGACAAAATGTGTATTGAAACAAATTTACATAATAAAAAAACAAGAATCCAATCTTTGTCTGTTATTTACACCAATAAGAGAAAACACAAATCAAACAGGAACAAGTGTCCAGTTGTTGTTGACAGAAAACCATCAAAGTTAGTCATTTAATTGAATGATTGATTACTGCAACTGTTTACATATTACATTTTGTAGCTAATTTAAAAATAGTATATTCTTTAATCACTCACTCAAACTTAAAATTAAGCATTCCATTTTCAAACATTGTTAAAGAGTACAGCCGTAATCTTTATCGAACTTGGAAATTATAATACACATTGTTTTTCTCAAAATTATGTAAAACTTTTGTAAGTGGTTAAATTGAAATTATTGATAATTATTTTCACGACTTAAATAATTAATGATTTTAAAATAACTGTAAAACTGATTTTACGAGAAATTGATTTTATGAGAAAAAAATCATATTTTGGACATCACTATCAGAAACGTCATTTCAGTTTACCCATGTTTTAATTAAAAATAATTTTCAGAATTTACTGCGTATTATTCTTTCAAACTTTCTTCAAAACATTTGATATCCTGGTTCCTGCTACAAGCAATCACACTCTACATCTTTATTTTCACATTGGCTATCACACAATCTCTCTGAAGTATGTCAACATAAAATGTTAAGGAATCATTTTCATTTCAACTATTACCAAATCGTTGTTTCAGAAAGTCAAATAAATCCTTTATCTTCTGATTTTGTTGAATGCACCAAGCTGACAACATTTGGGTGACGGATCTGATCGGTTGCTACATCTCTTTTGACGGATCATCCAAACCAAAAGAGGTCTCCATCCTACAAACAACAAGCAATCTGTTCCGCTTCAGTTTCTATTTGAGCATAACCCTTTTCATGCCTCTTATCCCCAATGACTTCCTCAAACTTTGGCAGAGGTCCTTGAAATTCAAAACATCCCAGTCTATTCCTAGTCTTTGAACATTCCCAACTTTCTGATAAACCCTGTGATATTGTTCACGAGTCAGAGTTTCAGATTGATTCCAAAGGCTTTTTTCGACAGTACCAGAAAGTCTCTGCAGGTAAGTAGGAGTGACCACGCACTGTAAAGGTAATGCGCATCTCTTTTACTGAGTCTGGAGATATTTTTAACAGCTACCAGTAGAGAGAATGTACCATATGGGCGTTCCTTTTTTGACCAGCTAAGCCATCACAAAACAGTCATATCGTTGAAGTGTTTTCTTCATATCTATTTTTACTCAGAGCTTCTATTAAAGCTGCAGCTACTTCGTTTGAACCTCTACCAGCCTGGTCTTCAGTTCAGTAGTAAAAGTTTGGAGACATTTTCAGTATCTACAATGCAGAAAACATAAGACAGTTCCTATGCGTAATAAGCCTCACCAGTAGCGAGTTTTGGCAGGGATTGGACTTGCTGCAGATCGAAGTATAAAGGGAAGCTATTGGGTTGTATCTCTTTCATCATTTTATAAAACTGTTTAGCTCTCATTTTATGAGCAGCAAGCTCTGCTCGCGCCCTTTGTCTCTGACCAACTCTTCAGTTAGTTTTATTTCACATTTCATTCTACAGTAGTAACTACAAACATCTACTGTAGGATCATCTAACCTCGAATTAAATTTTTTTGAGAATATGTTGCTGAAGAACCCCTTTTTTGTTTTAATGAATCAGAAACACTTTCATTATACATTTTAAAAAGTTTTCTGATATTTAAGTCTGAAAATAGATACAGCCTTCTACTTTTTTGTCTGCTATAGCGACTTTCTCAAGCCTTAAAATTTCCGATGAATTGTTTCACACTATTTTTCTTTGCGAAGTTTTGTTTTGTTCTGCGATCCCCTAATCTTTTTTCACACATGATATTACCGTCAACTACAGAGGAAGCAATGCTATTAAGCTGAGTTGTTCATATACCGAAGAGAGCTCTAAGAAACTTGGAACACACAGGAACTTGCATGCTGTCTACTCCGAAACTTTGTAGTCTGAGTATTCAGTTTTCCATCGTATTTCCGAGAACGTCGTCGTTTCCGATTGGAGACAACCATAAATGTAGACAGAATCCGTCCTGCTGTAGCTTGTTTAAGTGTCTGTAGACTTTCATTCTATTTCTGATTAGCTGTTGTACAGGGATGGCACAGCATTCGGGTCTTCCCTCTTCGTGTCCACAAGGAGGTTCAAACTCCAGCATTTCAGGGTCCTTTTCACGGTATCTGAAAGTGTTAAATAGTACACGTTTAAGCGGGTTCCTATCCAGAAATTAAAGCGAAACACATAGTTGGTATGTGTAGTAAAATCAATTTAGTAGACAGTCTCATAAAAAATTGTCTTTTGAAACATTTTACCTCTCCATGTGCTCAATCTTCCTTTACACAACGCCATTCTGCCGCTTCATAGATCCAGAGGAGTGGTTCCCTACACTTACAACTCTTTCCACGTCAGTCATATTTTCCACGAACAGTAAGCTTCCACATAAAAAAGATACTGGCCATCCAATCTGTCCCATGCGACAATGCGCGGATTACAACAATAAGTACCAATAATAAAATAGCAACAGCTGTTATTGTAGTTTTATTTGTTAGGCAACCAGTTTCGGAATTGCATTATGCCATCTTCAGGCCTATACAGCAACGGCTACAAAAGAGCAACAAATACATAGTAACAGACCAGAGAGTATTATCTAAATAAAGCAAGTGTTACATATTAATTTACATACGTAAAAGAAAACAGTCCTAATTAAAATCTACATGTTATGACGTATGTGTACTATCAGGACTTAAGCAATTATTCATGCATAATGTGAAAACATCAATAACCTAAAGGAAGTAATCATAGAACAGAAGTGTGAAAGTAATGCAACCATCAATACTGTATACTGCAAATATATATGGGTATGTGTGACAAGACTCTACCGGTTTTTGTCAAAAAGTAAAAGAAGCGGGCAAAGGGACTCACACATCGCATGTGAAGTAAGATAATAGAATAAGTATATAATGTACAGTTAAGGTTCAAAATGGTTCAAATGGCTCTGAGGACTATGGGACTTAACATCAGAGGTCATCAGTCCCCTAGAACTTAAAACTATTTAACCTAACTAACCTAAGGACGTCACACACATCCATGCCCGAGGCAGGTTTCGAACCTGCGACCTTAGCGGTCGCGCGGTTGCAGACTGAAGCGCCTAGAACCTCTCCACCACTGCAGCCGTTACTACTTAGCTATGTCACCATAGATTTTGTATACATAATAGTGCTCAACCAAGCCAGGCGTAAACTGTTCCACGTAAATCACAGGCGAATCGCAAAAACCAAAGAGTAAACTCAAGTACATACCAAGAAATGTTAAAGCAAATGAGAGTCCACAATGGGTCCCAAAATTGCCATAGTTAAAATGATGACGTACATTTCACTATATAACATCCCAATATACCACATCTTAAGAACGTAATCGCGGAAAAGTCATTAGAAAATAATCACTACTCTCCAGACCAGCATTATACCACTTAAATGCAGATGAAAATTTCATAGATGTAATGGTTATAACCAGCCAACATGGTAACGTAAAAATCGAATGGACTGAAACATGTACACTCCTGGAAATGGAAAAAAGAACACATTGACACCGGTGTGTCAGACCCACCATACTTGCTCCGGACACTGCGAGAGGGCTGTACAAGCAATGATCACACGCACGGCACAGTGGACACACCAGGAACCGCGGTGTTGGCCGTCGAATGGCGCTAGCTGCGCAGCATTTGTGCACCGCCGCCGTCAGTGTCAGCCAGTTTGCCGTGGCATACGGAGCTCCATCGCAGTCTTTAACACTGGTAGCATGCCGCGACAGCGTGGACGTGAACCGTATGTGCAGTTGACGGACTTTGAGCGAGGGCGTATAGTGGGCATGCGGAAGGCCGCGTGGACGTACCGCCGAATTGCTCAACACGTGGGGCGTGAGGTCTCCACAGTACATCGATGTTGTCGCCAGTGGTCGGCGGAAGGTGCACGTGCCCGTCGACCTGGGACCGGACAGCAGCGACGCACGGATGCACATCAAGACCGTAGGATCCTACGCAGTGCCGTAGGGGACCGCACTGCCACTTCCCAGCAAATTAGGGACACTGTTGCTCCTGGGGGTGTCGCGACAGGCGTGAATGGAGGGACGAATGGAGACGTGTCGTCTTCAGCGATGAGAGTCGCTTCTGCCTTGGTGCCAATGATGATCGTATGCGTGTTTGGCGCCGTGCAGGTGACCGCCACAATCAGGACTGCATACGACCGAGGCACATAGGGCCAACACCCGGCATCATGGTGTGGGGAGCGATCTCCTACACTGGCCGTACACCACTGGTGATCGTCGAGGGGACACTGAATAGTGCACGGTACATCCAAACCGTCATCGAACCCATCGTTCTACCATTCCTAGACCGGCAAGGGAACTTGCTGTTCCAACAGGACAATGCACGTCCGCATGTATCCCGTGCCACCCAACGTGCTCTAGAAGGTGTAAGTCAACTACCCCGGCCAGCAAGATCTCCGGATCTGTCCCCCATTGAGCATGTTTGGGACTGGATGAAGCGTCGTCTCACGCGGTCTGCACGTCCAGCACGAACGCTGGTCCAACTGAGGCGCCAGGTGGAAATGGCATGGCAAGCCGTTCCACAGGACTACATCCAGCATCTCTACGATCGTCTCCATGGGAGAATAGCAGCCTGCATTGCTACGAAAGGTGGATATACACTGTACTAGTGCCGACATTGTACATGCTCTGTTGCCTGTGTCTATGTGCCTGTGGTTCTGTCAGTGTGATCGTGTGATGTATCTGACCCCAGGAATGTGTCAATAAAGTTTCCCCTTCCTGGGACACTGAATTCACGGTGTTCTTATTTCAATTTCCAGGAGTGTACATAAATGAACTCAGAAGTACCCCATAACCAAATGACCTAACTACGCGAGACAACTCAGGTAAAATCATACTACTAATTGTGCTGTGGGAGCTACATTGAGCTATAGCTGACCACAAAGACGTAAATCAACAAGGGAGGGTCCACTCACCTGCATATATCGAGTAACCGTGTTAGAAACCTGTGCACCGCTGTCAACAGGTATCGTGAAGATTTTTTCTGCAGAGAAAAGTCGAGTAATAAAGTAACGAAGAGTGTATCACGGAAAAGGTATGGTAACCTCACAAATACGTACTCCCACGGGCAGTTAGGCTCCTTGGACAGCTGTCAGCAACTGTCAAACCAACCACTCAAACTAGAAGGCCAAAGATGACACTGTTCCACGTAGCATGGAGGAACCTACTTGAGACGAGTCGATATATCGCAGTTCAGTCAGTGGCAAAAAGACGGACTTAGGCCATATAACAAGAAGATGGACCCGATCCTGATAAGGAAACTGATTAAGGAACGACAGATCCTGAACTGATGACTACCTAAAACACACAGATCAGGTATAGCATCGACATACCCTACAAATAAGCAACAGAAATATAAAGGAACTCCCAATGCACAAAAACTCGCGAAAAGTTATAGGACGATATTCCATTACTATTAACACTTCCGTGTAACAAAGGCTGTTAGAAATAAATATACATTACATAACAATACATGTGTAATCGTCAAAACTAAAAGAAGCCTCTGAATGTTGAAAAGAATTGTTTGCTTTTAAAATATACCTGCTTATTTAACAGGTCACCAGGCTCATTGCCGAGCGAGGTGGCGCAGTGGTTAGACACTGGACTCGCATTCGGGAGGACGACGGTTCAATCCCGCGTTCGGCCATCCTGATTTAGGTTTTCCGTGATTTCCCTAAATCGCTTCAGGCTAATGCCGGGATGGTTCCTTTCAAAGGGCACGGCCGACTTCCTTCCCCGTCCTTCCCTAAGCTGATGAGACTGATGACCTCGCTGTCTGATCTCCTTCCCCAAAACAACCCCCAAGCAGGCTCATTACCCAAATGGATAAATATCTCCATCTCTTCCAGTAAATCCATCGTTCCCCCTTTATCCAGAAAGTGTAGAATCTCTTAATTGTGAACAATACTTTCTACGTGATGCTTATTCGCTCTGAGGTGTTCTTCAAACGTTGAATGTTTAATTATATGTAGGGATGTGCGCTCTCGGAATCGTTTCTTAAATGATGCACCAGTTTGGCCAATATAGAATGCATTACAGTCATTACATCTGATTTTATAAATGCCAGATTTCAGTAGTGGGTCAGTGTGGGTCAGTAATGCATTCTATATTAGCCAAACTGGTAGATAATTTTGCACCTGATTTAAACGGTTAAAGATATCGTTTTGAATGAAAAAAGAAAACACCACAGCATGATGTATCACACCTTGTAGAGTAGAAATTCACTTCAAACTAATTTTTGACCGTGAGCTGACTTGCCTTTGATTTGTTTCAGACGAAGAGGTGCACGCCTGGGCACAATCACCGTTCTGTATGCAACCAGAAAAATTTTTCCATGAAGGCACTGACAGTCTTCTCCGTAGCGGGCTAAAAGTACTAACATTCATGACGATTACTTTTGAAATAATAAACAGTTGAATTACGTTTTAAGGATCAATGCCTCAATCTGAAAAAACGGAACCCTCATAGGATCGTTTTGTTGTCCTTCCGTCCGTCTGTTCGTCTGCTAAACACCTTTTTTTCTCAGAAATTGTTAGACGCCTCAAGTTGAAATTTATGTCACATATGGAGGTCTACCGTTCCATAGCGCTGTAAAAAACGTATACTTGTGAGTCAATGCAATCAAAAGATACGGCCATTTATGTCACCAACTTCAGTACTTGCAAACTCACTCATCAAAACCTATAGGGTACATCCCATTGGCCTAGAATCATGAAATTTGCCTAAAAGAAAGATTTCGCAGTAACCCCAAAGGAAAAAATCCGAAGACAGTTTATTGGTAATTATCACATGAAAAAACTTTTTTGTCATTTCTGATCTGACTTTCTGTCTGTTCGTCTGTCTGTTAAGAATATTTTTTTTAGGAGCGGATAGACGCATCAGATAGTAAAAGCTATGGGCCCTTGGCAATGTAATAAATGTAAGCTTCTAATTCAATGCAACCAAAAGCTACGGCCATCTAAGTTTCGTATTTTAATATTTGGAAACTCACTGATCGAGACCTATAGTGTACATACAGTTGGCTTAGAATTCTGAAATTTAGCAAAGAGGAAGGTTTCACAGTACAACCAAAGGAAGAAGACAGAAAACCATGAATTTGCAATTAAACGCATGAAATTCTTTTTTATCATTTCTTATCTGACTCCCCGTCTGTTCGACCGTTTGTTAAGACTCCCTTTTCTTAGGCTGGGGTAGACGTATCAAGTTCAGATTTATGTAACATACTAAGATCTATAGGTCCTCGGCGGCGTGTTTAACGTAAGCTCCTAAGTCAACGTAACCAAGAATTATGGCCATTTACGTCACATATTTTGATACTTGCAGCTCAATTATCAAAACCTATATCGTACTTCCCGTTCCCCAAGAATCGTGAAATTTGGCAAGAAGCAAGGTTGCGCGCTACAACAAAAAGGGAAAAAACTGAAAACTGTAAATCTGTGATTGTATCACACGAAAAAAAAATGTAATTTGTTATCATACCGTTTGTCTGTCAGTCTGTTAAGACCCATTTCTCTCAGGAACGGGTAGACGTTCAAGGTGAAACTTATGTTTCGTACTAAGGTCTACGGCCCCTTAGTGTTATGATAAACGTTGGCTTCTAAGTCGACGCAATCAAAAGTTGCGACCATTTATGTCGCACATTTTGGCATTCGCAGATTTACCTATTAAAATGCTTAGGCTGATGAAATTTCGCAAGCAGTAAGGTTTCACATTGCAGGTAAAGTAAAAAATCCGAAAACTTTTAATTTGTAATTATATCCCTCGAAAAATATTTATCATTGTTATGAGACGTTAAAATTGAAATTAAAACAATCAGGAGTTCTGCATTGAGGCGGACTAGATCGCAATGATAAAATCCGGACATCGGCCAAGGAATGACTTTATTGCTCATATGTCGCGTTTCGGAATTTATTCATCGTCATATATCCAAGAGTGATTACTGCAAATACATATGGAGTTTCAAGTTGTATGTGCAACAAACATTCCTAGACTAGTTAACGAATGGTTGATTCACATACAACTTGAAATTCCACATCTTCCATGCCTGATGTTCGATTTTTGCCATTGTCACACAATCAGTCTGAATGGAGATCTACTGACTATTATAATAATGGTCGCACACACAATAATGGTCGCCCGTCTCCTGCATGACCTTAGTCACATTTATATTATTGAAATTAAAACAGTAATGATTTATCGATGTCGATAACAGTCAAAACTAGTCGAGATTTTCGATTTTTTTAATGGATGAACTGTTTCTATAGATATTTAATTTGTGCAGAACCCTAAGTGCGCTACTGTTACTCGCTCATGACAAAGTTTTTTTCCATCTCCACCGTTTTCATTTGACTGTTCCTTATAGAAGGATGTTGAATATTGTCACGTGGAACCCATAATTAAGCAGCATAGAGAAACACGACACTAAGCACTGAGAGCACGTTTATTATTGACAACAACCTACACTCAGAACACAATTGAAGCTCTGGACAGTAACTACTGCAATCAATATAGTCAGCGAATATTCCGTAGTACACTAACATTACAAACATAAGATAGTACTTCGAGATCTTTCCAAAAACAATACGTATTAAATATTAAGTAATGGTAGGCTTTGGACACAGATATGTCGACAGTGCATCAATATTTGATTCGAGAGCGCATAAATTTTCATTCGTAGTAAAACATGTGAGCCATTTTAGTCGATTGGAGGTAGTCAGAATCTTGAGGAACGGCGTCGTAATAGGAATAGTCGTAAAATGCGACATTAACGAAGGTGACGAGTAAGAAATTTGGTGGTGTGTGGAGAGGGCAGGGAGGAGAGGATAAAAATAAATAGTGGTGAGGCATTTGAACTGGAGTGTTATTAAGTAAGGGGGACTTTGATAAAAGGCGGCTCAAGTGGTTAAAGTTAATAATCACGTGCAGATAATAACAATCAGAAATTGCCACGTATTACGTTTCAACTAAATTTTCTTGCCTTTCATGCGTAAAAATTCTGTATGTCACTAAACATTGAGAGAATGGTATGGTTAGAATAGTGATGAGTGTGAGCAAGAGTTATAACTAGCAAGTTTTTTTTTTCAGAAAAAGTTATTTATTGTAACTCTCTTAGTCACAGATAGTCAAACTTGATAACAAGCTTCGATCACATTTCGTTATCATCATCAGATGTGGTTGATTACAAGATGTGAATGGAAAAATTGTGTGCTATTTGTTCCGGCGTATCAACAAGCGCCGGCACGAAGATGAAGAACACAAGAACAGAGAAGGCTGCGACACGCTCTTGTAATACAAAGTTAAGCATTGTCTGTCTTCTTTATTGTAATAATAGCTATTAATGGGATTTGCTTCAATTATATAGCATACAGCATTATATAGCATATATGAAGAGGCTTGCACAGGATAGAGTAGCATGAAGAGCTGCATCAAACCAGTCTCAGGACTGAAGACCACAACAACAACATATAGCATTCCGAGAACGCAGCATCCTTTAGGCATCCTATACGAGACGCATGGGCAGGCCGCTACACTATCGTGTCGTTCAAATTGTTTTACGGTCTTTGACTAAGTACTTTTTAAAGAATTCAGATGTTTCACAATTCATGGGTGATCTGTTCTGGGGATGATTATTAAATGTGAACAGACCTATTGGCTAGTGTGAGCATTTGCAACTGAGACTGGTGTAATAAATATTTTACAAAACTTAAAACAGTTGCGGAAATTATTGTGACAATATCTCATCCACTACTGGAACTGTTTGGATTGAAATGTTTGTCAAATAAACAGTGTCTATATTTAAAAAATAATATTCAATCTATGTTTGAATCGAAACAGGGTCTGTGTGAAGTTAAAACCCCTGTCCCAAAGAAACATCCATCGTGAATGCCTTTATTAAAACACTGTCAATGCTAATGTCTTTGAAATGCGATACAAATTTGGGGTGCAAGCTAACAATGTGACAATTGCGTTAATAGACAGGTTGGCAAATTTTCTAGAATAGATTCAAAAAACGATTTACGCTACAAACATTATTTCAAGAACTGTTTTTCTTTCCGAATGAGAAATTAACGTCTCAACTTCTCCCTTAGACAAGCCTTTGTTCTGTGGTGCAGAAATTCTGTAAATTTGTTACTGGGGTATCTCTTTCCCCGTCCAAATCAGAAATATCTGGCAAAGCCTCGACATCGGAGCCCTTTGTAATAAGGCAGGTAGCAAGAGAATCATATTACAGCGCACGCCGCCCACGCGAGGCGAGGCCTTCGGCTCGATTCGGACCGTCTCGGCAGACTTCGGCCGAGCAGCGTGGCGCCTCTGGCGGCTCCTTGAGGCAGCCAAGTCACGCGTGCAGAACAAAGGAGCAGCGAACTCCGCCCCTGTAGCCACACTCTCCAGGGAGTCGGCCCGCATCGCTCTCCACTAGTCCTCAATTATTCAATTGCTTTGCATTAGCTAAGGGGATTATTAACGAGTCTTAATCAGCCAGTCGATTCACGTCCCGTTTAATAATTAAGCACTGCCTTCCGCCTTGGTAGCGTCCCATACTGTAGCTGATGCAGCATGCCGAACGTTCCCCAGGCAAGATGCAAGCTTTGCGACAGTCGCATCAGTATATCTGTCCCAAGAGAGTAGTCGACGTCTTTCCCGATGCGTTTCCGGCGAAGAGGTTTTATTTTTCGGAGCACGCAGCTCTTACTTTGGTCTTCGGCTCTGCGACAGCATTGTGGAATACACAGCGGAAATGACAAAACAGAACATTAATACTGTCATAGTCGCACAGAAGGAAATAGTAATTTAATCTGGTCACACTGTTGCTTTGATTATTTACCCTGCAAATTGGATATCAACACTGCTAAATGAATGCAGGAAATTGCTGCACGGCAGTGAATATCCCTGCGAGTAATCAAAGAGGGAATCATTTATGTGTACACAGAGAAGGAGTAATTATATGTAGAATCTCGTTTCGATGCTCTGCATAAATGTAACACATGATTGTTTAGTTATATGACTATGATTCAGACATACCCATTTTCAGCTAATTCTTAATGTTCTAAATACTATTTTTCCATGACGTTGAAGCCAGAGGTAAAAAACAAATAATAAAGTTATGAAATATATTAAATATCCTTGCACGAATAATGATTAATTTATGATATGAGACCGTTACTAATATTGTGGACAAAAACTTCAAATGTGCATGTGTTTGTTCAGAATGCTTTTCAAAATTTAACTGTTCGAATGTAAACATTCCATTTGGCATTTATTTGTAGTTAGCTTTCAAGTGATCGGTTGCTTATTAACCTTTGAAGTCAAAGGTTTTGCAGAATACAATAAACTTTCACTAAGTTTTTTGGACTTCTGCAGAATGAGATGTTAGTAGTATGAAATATTGCATAACGCTATAGATAGACAAAACTTAAATGAAAAGCATTTTGCTTCGAAGAGGGCAATGTCTGAAGCCTTCATCGATTATCGTACCGAAATCTTATCGATGAACCACTCCTGAAACCCAAGAAATTCTGGTCATGCGTAAAGGCTACTAGTGGCACCACCATAAAATTGATCATTACAACGCAAAAGCGGAAATCCTGAACACCATTGCCTCAGAGCGGTATACAACAGTATTACTGTGAGAGGCATCGAGAAACAACTGAAATCGGTGAGCTGAACGAAGCCGCTGGGTCAAATGGTGTCACTATCAGATTCTATACAGAGTTTTGGGCCGAGATGGGTCATCTCTTAACCACAATGTACAGCAGATCATTCAAACAATGCTGAGAGGTCGTTTAATATTTCTGGTATTTTTTAAAAAATAGTGTAATATTTATATTTATCGCTTTTGCTGGTGGAAAGCTTCTAAAATGGTAAAATGGTGCATAGAAAATTTTTACTGTGGATAATGAAATTATACATTCCGCCAACCAGCATCAGATTCCCATCAGACCGACGAGAACGTTGACCGACGGCATTGTTTAAAGGCCAGTGACGATCTAAAAATTAAGCAGTTCGCGTAGTTACATTGCCCGGATACTGATATAGAAGACCGGTAAAAGAGATCTCAGAGACGCTGAAATAAAAGTTTGATAAAGCAGTAGCCGATTGAACACTAGTAGCGTTCGGCTGTGGCACCAAACAATTCGTCGGCAACTCTCCGCTGCACCCTGAGAAAGTTATAAAAAGCAGCATAAAAATTTTATATGTGGAATTAATGAAAAAGGAAAATCGATTGTTAATTTGAACACGGCTATTTTAATTTAATTAGTGTAATTATTGAACCAAAATTTATAGATACGAGAGTGACTTTTATATTTTGTGCAACAGCCATCGAAAATAAACGAGAAAGAGAGCGAGATCTCACAGCTCCTGCTTTTATATAATCCAAAAACAAATTACGGCGATTGCCTCCAACTTGCTTTACAGTTTCGATACATAAACATTCACCGGAAAAGCAAATAAATAAGTAAATAAAAATTAAAAATGCATTCCTTACACTAAATAGTGACCTTTTTTCTCCTTACTTTACAGATTTATTTACAAAGAAAAAATTAATTCTTAGTGTAGTTTAGCCTTAATTAAAAGATTGGGGGTATTGTATTAATTATTCAAGAAAGCAACATTTCAGTTAGATGAAAGCACATGACATACTCGTCCACTAGAATGAGCTGTGTACGGATGTTATAAATATGTTCCTAAGTCGAAACTACCGAAACTGGACTAACGCCACGTTACCCTCATGTACGGTAAACTCGGTGACCCCTGGTCTTCCAGATCTTGTGTACCAAGAGTTTTAGAGGCCCTAATGTTGTCAGTGTGTGTAAATTATTTATCACCAAGTGCCAGTATCGGTCTCAGAATCTGTTGCCTACTGGAAAATATCGGTTTGGATTATTATAAGAAAGTCCAGAATGACATAGTATTTCTACTTACGAAACAATATAAGGTAGCTTACCACAGAGAGTGAGCGGTTTATGTTTCAGGTCATTAGTCTTTTGGCTAGTTCGACATGGTCCGTCACGAACTCCTCTTCTATACTAATCTCTCCATCTCTTTGTACCATTTGCACACAACACCTTAGTTATTTGTTGTATGTATTCCAATCTTTTTCATTACGGATTTTACCCTCTATTGGTACCTCAAAAGCCATGGAAGTCATTCCCTCCTTAACACACGTCCTATCATACTGCCCCGTTTCTTGTCAATGCTTCGACATGTTCGTTTCTTTTATCAGTTCACACAGTCTACAACATCCTTCCGTATCACCATGTCTCAAACGCTTCAGTTCTCTCCTTTTCCAGTTTTATCACAGCCCATGAATCAATTCCATCTGACGCTGTGCACCAAACGTAGATTCTCAAAAATGTCGCTTAACAGTTAACAGTATGCCTACCTTCCCTTTCATGTCAAATCGTACTCCTATTAAACCGGTTCTGATGCTGCTGATGTTAAACTATATTCGTCTGACCAGAAATATTTTCTTCTTCCGAGCTAAATTCACTTACTACACTACCATACCCATACTGGGCCTTTGCATTCCCCTTTTCAGATTATCTAGTTTCCATACCACATTCTAACTTCTTCCATTCGTCATCTATTCGTTGGTTATTCAGTCTTTTCGTTAGGGCCAGCTCCCCATTGGTAGTCCCCTCACGGATTTTCTAATGGGGAGCTAATGCCTGGTATTTCGTCAACAGAGAGATAATGAGAGGTTATAACTTTTCCCACTACATGTCACATGTTTTGGATAATCGTTATATGTCAGTAATGTAGTGGTTTCCATTGCTTTTGCATCCTTAAGCAGTTGATCATTGCTGATTTATTCTGCTATTAGGGGCAATTTTCCAACCCAAGTGAGAATAAGCCCTCAGCATCTATGCGATATTTAGCCATATTTGATGAATCTGTGTACCGATGGAGGATCGCTATTGGTCACGATTCTTGATCGAAATGTAAACAGTGGCTTGTTTCGAGCCCAGATAAGAAATATTTTAATTACTACTCAAAGCCGCTACCACTTTTTTCCCTTTCAAAATTTTATTTGGCGAATTTAACGTTTTACAAAAACAATACACTAACAGAAGCAGTGTAAAGCGCTAATACTCCAGTTTTTAATACGGGAAACTGTGGAGGTACACTTTCTACTTCTTCTGTTAATCGGATTCTATAAATTTGGTTATTCATAGTGTTTCTTCTTACAAAACCACATAACTTGCCCCAACAACACTAATTTAGTGACTGGAATCATATTTCAGTTAATGTTTTAAAATGTTATTGTTGTGGTTGTGGTCTTCAATCCGATTGCTGGTTTTATACGGATCACCACACTATTCTATCCTGTGGAAGCATTGTCATTTCCCACATTTCCTGCTTACTGTATTCGCCTCTTGGTCTCACTTTGCAATTTTTACATCCCTACTTCTCTCCAGTACTAAACTGATGAACCCTTGCTGTCTCGGAACTCGTCTTATTAACCGATCCCTTCTTTTAGTCAAGTTATTTCACAAATTTCTTTTCGCTCCAATTCTAATCAGTACCTCCTAGTTAGTTTTGCGGTCTGCTTATTTAATTTTCAGCACTCATTTACAAAGTTTTATTTTAGTCTTACGTGAACTGATTATCGTCCATGTTTCACTTCCGTACGAGGCTACACTGCAGAAAAACCCTTTCCTAAAAGACTTACTATCACTTAAATTTATATACGGCGCTAAAAAAATTCTCTTCGACAAGCTTTTCTTGCCATTGGCAGTCCACATTTAAAATACTCTTTAATCTGAGCATCGTCATTTACTTTCCTGTTCAAATAGCAAACATTGTCTACTCCTATTAGTGTCTCATTTGATAATCTAATTACCTCATCGTCGTCTGATTTGATTCGACTGCACTCAATTACCCTTGTTCTGCTTTGGTTAAAGTTCATCTTATATCCTCATTCCAAGACACCGTTCATTCTGTTCATCTGCACTTCCAAGTCATTTGCTGTCTCTGAAAGAACTACGCTATCATCGGAAAACCTCCAAGCTTTTATTTCTTCTCCATGAACTTTGATTCCTTCAATAAATTTTTCTTCGGCTTCCTTTTCTGCTCGCTCAATGTACAGATTGAATAACATCGGGGATAGACTACGACCCTTCTCATCCAATGCTGTGCCTGCGCACAGTGGCCCGTACGCTACATTCAGAAGCATGTATGACTTTGCATAAGTGCACTTGCCTCATTGTTTGTTCGTACAACGGCCGCACGGGCCTATGGCACACGGAAAGTCAACACATCTTTAGGGTATTTCTCTTCTCCCCTAGATAACAGCAGTTCTGAGGGAATGTTGTCTACTGCAGGGCTTTTTTTCGGCTTAGGTCTTTAAATGGTCTGTCAAATTCTTGTCGATCATATCTCCCATCTTATCTGCTTCCTCACCCCTTTCTATAATATTGCCTTTATTATCCTTCAACAGCCCGTCTATATATTCCTTCAACCTTTCACTTTTCTCTTTCTCGCTTAGTACTGGTTTTCCATCTGAGCTCTTCACACTAACACTGCAGCGTCTTCTATCTCCAAAGGTCTCCGTCAGTTTTTATACGTTGTATTACCTTCCCCTGCTTAATTTACTATAATTTTATATTTACTCCCTTCATTAGTTAAACATATCCTGATATATCAAAGGATTTGTACAGAGGCGCTTTGAAACTGGGAACAACCTATGGATTCTTCAACTCATCCTGCTCCAATATCTTTAACTTCCAATCTTTTTGGAAAATCTTCAGTTTTTTCTATAGTTCATAACCAATAAATTTTGTTCATAGTTCGCATCTGTGGCTTACAGTTTAAAGTCTGGTTCCGAAATTTCCATCTTACAATTATATAATCAATCTCAAACCGTCCAGTGTCTCCAAGTCTCTTCCACGTACATAAACTTCTTTTATGATTCTTAAACCAAGGTTGGCGATAATTAAATTATACTCTGTGGAAAATTCTACCACGAGGCTTCCTCTTTCATTCCTTTCCCCCAGCCAGATACTGCTATTATTTTTCCTTCTATTCATCTTCGTACTACCGAACTGCGGTCGCGCTTCACAATTAAATTTTCCTCGCCCTCAACTATCTGAATCGTTTCTTTTTTCTCAACATACATTCCCTACATCTTCAGTGAAGCTAGTTGGTATATAAACTTGTATTACAGTAATGGGTGTAGGCTTTTTGACAATCTTAGCTACGATAATGCTTCCACTATCCTGTTCATGGTAGAATACCTGCATGCCTATTTCCTTATTCATTATTAATCTTACTCATGCAATACCTCTGTCTTATTTTGTATTTGTAACCGTATACTCAACTGACGAAACGTCCTATTCATCCGTCCACTGAACACTAATGCCTACTGTATCTCTCTTCAACCTATTCATAACTCTTTTTAAATTTTCTAACCTACTCATCTGATTAAGAGATCTAACATTCCATGCTCCGTTTGTTGAAATGTCACTTTAGTTGTTCCCGATGACGACTTCTTCCTGTGTAGACCCAGCCTGGGTATCCAAATGGGGGCCTGTTTTACCTTCAGCATATTTTAACGAAGAGGACGCCATCATCATTTAGCCATACTGTAGAACGGCATGTTCTCGGGAAAAATAATGGCTTTAGATTTCCTCTGCTTTCAGCAATTTGCAAGGTCAGTACAGCAACGCCATGTTGGCTGCTGCCCTAGCAAATTCTTCAATTTATTGCAGTAGTTTGTTAGTTATTTAGGACGAACAGTGTAACAGTGCAATGTCATCAACGAAACGAAAATGATGAGATATTTTCCTTTATCAAATATTCCATCTGCTTGTTCCCAGATAACGTATCGGAAAAATTCATGTGAAACTTGTAGCGGTTCGCCTATGTAAACCGTTGGTATGCAAGTTTTATTTCTCCTACAGGTAATACAGCTAGGAGAATGTGACAATAAATATTGCTGAGCCACCACACAAAGTTATAAGTGGGCGATAAAGCTTGTGTTAATATGGTGTGAAACATTTATTGAGAGAAAGGAATGTTTACGACACCACGCAGTTGCCGGGGTATCTAAGGGATGGAGTAAAAACTGGAAATTTGTGGTAAGGGCTTATGGGACCAAACTGCTGTCATCGGTCCCTAGGCTCATATACTACTTAACCTAATTTAAACTGACTGACGCTAAGGACGACACACCCACCCACGCCCGAGGGAGGACTCGAACCTCCGACGGGGAGAGTCGCGCGGACCGTGACTAGACGCCTAGGCCACGTGGCTACCCCGCGCAGCCCCGAGGTGGAGTATCCGAGCGGGACTGCGTCTGCAGTGAGAACAGGGCGACGACATTCCGGCAGCCATGGAATGTCAGGACAGCACCGCTGCTACTCAAGGCATAAGGCTGTAAAAATGCGAAGCTCACTGCTCTGTAGAACTCGAGAACTGACGTAAGACTACGCTGCGCCAGCTCAGGCCCTTCATTACACGGTAACCTGAATTGAAGTATTTAAAAGGTCAATACGGAAACATGATAATATATTTAATGTGTGGTACAACGGTTATTTGTTCTCATTCGTAGCTTCTAGATAGTAATACGGTAGTAACAGAATTGATTATGGATGTCAGGAATGATTGTTAATCAATGTAAAATTTAAAATATTGCAAGGGAATCAGGGTTACAAATTAAAGAAGAGAAAAGTGAGTAGATGATCGGCAGCAAGACACCCAATTACGGTACCACTTTGACATTTGATGAAGTTGCTTGTAAGACAATAGCATATTTAGCGAGCGTAATAGAACGAAAATTGGGATTAACGCAAGCATCACAAAGACAAATAGAGGATATTATGGCTTACAGGACGTGCTGTGCAGTAGGGTAGTTTCGACAAGTTTTAAAATCATGCTGCACCGGATTCTAATTCTCCTGGTAACTATAAACGTCTTAACCCCTTAGTTCCATTGATCCACACAACTTTACCTTCGTTCTCTATTTTTTCTCTGTAAGTAGGCGTATTTTTATGCTTGTAGAACGATGGAGAACGAGGCGGTACCTTCTCTGTCTATGCTTAAATATCACACCGACAAGCTATTTCTTTGCTTTTTCTTTCTTAACGTTATTCATTTATTATAGACGTCGAGAATTAGTTCAGATTTGTATAAAATTTGTTCATTACGATGAAATCACCCATTTTCTGAAGGTCCTCGTACGCAGACCTCAGATTTTAATGCATGTTTGCTAATTTCAATTCTGTCTTCGATAATGTAATACTGAAATTACCGTTATTTCTACAAATTACATGAATGGATGAAATATTAAGCGATGATCAATTAGAATCTTTTTTTAATGACAGCAATGCGGAATTCTCTGATCTGGAAGATGACGAATTCTTGTTTTCGACCGAAGACTGTCCTCCTGAGCTTGATGAAATGCGAAACAATAAGAATATTAATGTGTCGTGCCTATAGTTAGGAGACAAGGACGTCCTTCTACAGTGCATTCCTCTCACAGTGAAGATCTAGATGTATAAAATGCGAATAAAAAGCCAAGTTAGGTTTTAAAATGTTGGTCAACCACCAAAACTGTTGAGGCAAGTAATGCATCAATATACAGGAAAATGGCTACAATTCCAAGGTAAGAGGCAAGTGCGTCAAATGTGGAATATATTTACGTATGTGAAAAATAATTATTTTGAAGTTTACCGTGAAATATACAGCTAAGATTTAATTACTAGTAGTAGCAAAATTTTGCTTGCCGTGAATTATTCTATGATTATTATTTTCTTGCATTTATGAAGTTGTTACACAGCATCAACAAAAACCTGTAAATTACAATCACACGAATCTAAGACATTAACACTAAGAAGCCTATTTTCTATGTGTATTAGTTTATATAGATAACTGTTTCAAATGAAATGTGTATGTATTGCTGAATAAAATATTTTTAGTGAAGAACTGGACAGAAAATAGGAACCAAAGACTAATAAGTTTCACAATATGTCAGACCTTAGAACCGCATACGCAGACGCCGTTCAAGCCTTAGTGAATCATAAGAAAAGTATTTAATTTGCTTTTGTTCCATGCTTGTTAATTATTTTGCGTAAATATGTGAAAAGGAAAATTTACTGCGATTTTTTAATCTCAGTAGCGAATAGGTTAATGAGGAAGGATGATCAAAAAGCTCTAATCTTTGAAAGAAAGATACTCAGAAAAATATTTTGGCTCCCAATGGGACACCCGATCACAGGAGTATATTAACAACAAAAATAAAAAATAAAAATAGTACAGGAACTGGCAAACCTACACTCTCAGACTAACACTGTCCGACTGATGAAGAATGGAAAATCGATGTGGGCAGGATACCTAATTAGGATGGAAGAGGAAAGCCTACCAGGTGTTCCATTCTCAGAATACGTGGAGGGCAGAAGGGGCTGAGAAAGTCCACGGAGAAGATGGAAGAGTTACGTCAACAAATATACGGAAACGTTAGTCCTCAGAAAAAAAGAATGGACCACGAAAGCCAGGAAAAGATACGATTGGTGAGGGAATGTAGAGAATGCCTAAGGTCTCCCAGGGCAGACAGACAATTAATAAGAGAAGGAAAGCAGAACATATAATTTTAATTCGAAAGTAGTTTCTTGAAATAGTGAACATATATTTACTCGTTGGGAGAGTTAAACTTTATATCAGCGTTGAGAGAACTGTTTTTAGCACACAGTCAGTTGCAAATACAAGTTTAATAATTTAGATTTAATAATCCATTGCACATAATTTCGCTTTAATAATCCGTTGCGCATTTTCTGGATCTTTAAATATTAGATCCCCTGCTGTGTGTAGTTTCACCCGTGTCAGAGCTCAGGACAGGAAATGTGGAGACAGACTTAATTTTAAATATAGTCTCGCACACCTCTCTATAGGAGAATGTCACACCGGTGACCGTGGCAGTCGACTGATGGCTACACAGAATTTCGAGTTGTAGTGACACAGTAATGGGACTGGCGCCGGCACTACGATTTCCACCTCTACTGTACTAGTACATGCGAAGCTCGTGCTGTTCCGTAGCTCACATCAGCGAGGTGTGCAGTTCACCTCTTGCCTTAAACTGCCTGGTGTGGCGCTGGGTGAGCCTGGTTGAACTGCAGACCGATGGCTGACCGGTCAAAGGTTCGAGGTTCAATAGTGCAGTCTTCGTGGCCGGCTGTAATAACATATCATTTTATGTCGAGTCATTTTAACTGCGAGTTCCGTATCTCTGGTAAGCGGTCGGGTTCCAAGAAACAGATAATCAGCATAGAGAGGCTATGTACGCGTGACAGCGCTCTGGCTGACAGCAACAAGTAACATTGGCCGCCATTTTTTCTAACGTGAGGCACACAGAACCTTTCATTTGAACAGATGCTGGAAAATCATATGTTTTTGTGACCGAAATATAAATTAAAAGAATATTTGTTAATCATAAAATTTGACCAGTGAATGTGCAGTGTGCAGTTGCATTAAAGGTAATAATGGTACAGTTGGTATGTCGCATTTCAGGAAGGTACCAACATGTTTTCATGTGTAATATCTATTATAAGTAACCATCTCTTAGTACATCGATAATAAAACTGTTTGTCCAGAGTAAAATTGTGTACCAAACAATAACTGCAATAGGTACATGAACTACGCATGCATATAAATTCTCATTAAGCTGGTCCTTCCATAAACAATTAGCTAACACAACGATGTATAATGGACATGAGGCGGGAGCTTCTGGCAAAAGCTTTTTTGTGAGAAACAAAAATCCTAATGCAATACGAGGCGAAACATGATAGTCCTATCTTCCATTAGAACTGCTGAATGACGCACAAAAATGGTGACGCTAGAACAAAAAACTCTCGCCCACGTACCTAAAACTGTCCTCACAGAACCATATTTAAGCCTTCGAGTCGAGCTTAAAATATTTTCGACGCTATGATTATTTCTTTGCTAGATATGTAAGATAGAACTTCCTCGACTGACACACGCTGAACGCTATCCAAGTCACATGTGTAATAACTAAGTAGGAGTTACACTGAAATTCGCCAGTTAGGGTAAGATACATCAGTAATTACATAAATGGTCGTGTTTTCTTGATGTAAATGTCAACAGAATAATGCAGCAGCTCGCACATCGGAAACATCACAGTTGAGATGCCATATTACTGGGTAAACGCAGTACATATTCGGAAGTTATTTTCTGATACGCGTAGACAGGCAATAAAGAAAGAAAAAATAGCCACTGGCAATACCAAACGTTATTGTATAACAAATAAAACGGTATGATTCCGTTCCAGTAGACGTCTGTGTAACTTAACATGACGTTCCAAAATATGACGGATAAGTTTTCAATTGGCTTTAAATAAGGCGGCGCCTTGGTTAGCTTATATTGTTTGTGTAGGTCATTGGTGGAATTAGATTTCAGAGACGCTTGCGCGCGCTATGCACACGTCGCTGAAGTCATTTTCGTTATATTCGCTATTAGGAAATGTAAAAGGCGCAACTTTAAGAATCTCACTTCTGCGATAGATTTTGTTTAGGCCTTACTTCAACAATAAAGCTTACCGTGTCTATCAAAAAAAAAGTAAGTTGAAAATTGTTTCTTGAGAAAAATTTAATTTATCATAGTGATGCAGCAGGTGATGTAAGTTTATAGTAAATAAAAGATTTAGATAACTGCTACTGGGATATGTGTGAAATATTTACTCATCACTGACTTAACTAGGAAAGGAAAAGGGTTATGATTTTTAATAAACGCCAAAGCGCAAGTTTTAGTATCTTATTTGGGACAGTAAAATTTTGGAGTAGATATTCAGACGGTTTTGTACTTCGTTGTTCGGTGAACCTGCTACACATATCAGTTTTCAAGATTCAAATTATTCATATTGAAGGCTATAACAAAGAGAAAGTGTTTCCAATGCCAACAGCCACCACGTATGACGAGTGCTATTATCGCACTGAATATTAGCACTCTAAACTCAAGTACCGTTGCTTACAACTTACTATCCGGATATTTATAATAGTCCCTGGTAGGCGCTGTTCTACTGTGAGCCCATGTGCTCGCTCACTTTGTTGCTGCAGTACGATCGATTTCGTGCTGTTTGGTGGATCCAGAACCTACCAGGAGGGGACGCAGTAAACCCTGTAAATCTCTTGCGGCGAGTCGTTGACACGCGTCGCAGACGACGGCAGCGAACGGAGGCTTCACTCTCAACCATGCGCAGAAGAGGTAACTGAGAAACGTGTCTGGCTGCTGCACAACCGATTGGGCCGCGACTCTAATCTACACATTTCTGATGTCCGTCAGCAGCGCGTATGATCTGTTAGGCGGCTGATCTATACAGTGAATGCGCTGCTTCATTGCTGAATAGTTTTAAGATAAGTTCGTAAAGACATTATTTTAATTTTTCACAGTAGGTGCAATGGAAGAGGAGGGATATTACAAGACGGAATTCGCTAACCTGTATGGCGTAACACTTACCTAAGACCATCAGCAAGTGTATGAAGTAACAGTGATTAGGTTATGAGTGAGAAGGCATACGTGGGACGAAAAGAGGAAGCTAGATAAGACGACAGTAAATCTGTAGAGGAGAAAGATCCAAATTGGGTCTCAGTTATGCAAGAAATGTTTAACAAATTCAACAATAAATTTGCTTTTAATAACGGAGAATTAAGATAAGATTTGGTTAGCAAGTTGCAGGTTAACCACAATGAGTTAAAAGGAAATTATAAGGAACGGAAACGTGATTCAAGTTAGGTGCTGATTATAAGTGAAATCTGCTCTGGACAAATTAGATGATAATTTCAGAGAATTAAAATCTGAAATACAATTTCTTACGCCCTTTTATCCACAGGTACGCTGTCTCTAAAGTTTACTTGGAACTTCTTCATTATACCCTGTCTTGCCTCCTGAACACACTTCTTCATTTGCTTAATTTCTGCTTTGCCATTTTTCGTATTTCAGTAGTTGTTGTTGTGTGTGTCAACAACAACAACAACTACTGAAATACGAAAAATGGCAAAGCAGAAATTAAGCAACTGAAGAAGTGTGTTCAGGAGGCAAGACAGGGTATAATGAAGAAGTTCCAAGTAAACTTAAGAGAGAGCGTACCTGTGGATAAAATTTACTGAAGTAAGTAATAATGAAGAAATTTTAGTGATTAAAATAAAAACTGAGTTAGTGAAAGTTATTGAGTGCAAAAGTCAATCCATTTGTGGAAAATCCACCTCGTAAGTGGAGTCAGTTGGAATCCAATGTATGTATACATGTTGAACATTTGGTCAAGAAACGTACAGCTAAATATGTGTAACGAAAGTGCTACATAGGATCTGATGGGCAGTATACACCCAGCTGTATTTTTATAATACAAACGGCATCCGACTTCTGATAATCATCTCACCTACAAGCGACTGTGCATCGGAGTTAGTCGGTAAGAATTGCAACACTCAGGTGCGCCCACTCGCTATCAGAGGCTATCACAGACTCGTCTCCTGTGGAAAACTCTACGAGTTCTATGAATATGCAAACCCAAATCTTCAGTTGAACCGCTAGTTGCTACTGAGGATGTAAATGAGTATTTCGTCATGCCGACATCTTTACTTGATCAACACACAAGATCGCAAAACCATCGATTTCCTTAAATATGAGTGGTCAGGAAGTCAATTGCACCAATTATTTCGGCAACGGCAGCCCACGACAATATCAGATTATTCTGTTGCATTCCAGTGCATATGACCAGTCTGCTTGTCACTCCACTAATTCTCAAGATAACGGACAGTTTTAACCATTCTCTTATCTTCAGCATCTTTCCAGAAGCCGGGAAGCCGGGACTAATACAACCATTACCCAAGAGGAAATCGACCAAACAAGCTAACTACAGGCCCATTTGCATTCTACCAGCATCATCTGAGGCTTCAGAATACGTAATTCCCGAACTTCTTACTAATTATTTATAGTCAAATCGTCCTTTAGATGAATTGCAGTCGGGTTTCCGGTAAAATCGCAGCGCGCCGACCCCTATTACAAACGTGACTGACGGACTGAACGCGATATGCACGACCAGCAGGCGACTATTATCTGATTTTTGGATTCTAGCAAAGCTTAAGACATTGCCGACTTCGACACTCTACTTCCTAAACTCAGAACTAAAAAGTTTCTGCAAATTCCATACAGTGGTTCCGCTCGCACGATACCCAACGCAAGTAGTGTGTAATGATTTAAACAAAAAGGTTACGAAGTGGGGATGTTATATCATGGGTCCCAAAAGGTTCATTATGGTGCCCATAGCTTTTATCAATATATTCCAGTGATGTGTCAATTATTTTCTCCACTGCAACCGTCACTTATACGCTGATAATCTTCAGTTCTATCTGAGAGAAAATGCAAAGTACCTGTACACAGCCATCCATCTTGTAAATGCCAGTTTATTTCCTTTATCAGAGTTAGCGCAGAAAGTAGATACGAAATTTAACTCACCTAAATCTTAGTTGTTCAGAACAGACTTACTACACTGTTTATCAGTTCAGAGAAAACACCCTCCATTCTAAACGACAGAGAAATAACACTTGCTTCTTAAGCAAAAACATGAGGATAATTCTTGACCATTATTTAAAAATTTTCCTTGAAGTGTTATACAATGGTTCCACTCGTACCATAGGCGACGCCAGCGGTGTGTAACAATTGGACATATGGCTGCAGTCTGTAAGAAGCTGTCAGAGGCATTTGGTTCACTGTAGGAATACAAAAAAAGTATTTACTTTCGAGCTTTGAAGAAACTCGTAGCATCACAAATACGTCCCGTCTTTTCTTATGGTCTGCTATTCTCCAAAGACTTTCGTAGAAAGGTCGCTCTGGTTATAACTAGCGATGAATGCTTGTGTACAACACATGACGGACACTATTTCGAGCCATCACTCCTGCCTACGAACTCTTATGGTATGTGCGCAGGCTGCATGTTGTAACACCTCCGATTTATTTATCTCGACCCGATCCGGATCTGAATAGCAGCCCAAATAAATATTAATTAATGTGACCGTGTACCTAATGGGGCTGGCAATCGAATTTGACTGCTACGGAGTTGTTACATTCCATTTTGTCCTTCTCAAATGCTGTAATAATGAAATGTCCGGTGACAAGAAGAAACGCCAACACAGCTTCACTAATCAAGAACCTATATTCGTCTCAAAAACACAAAGAGAAGGAGACAGCCACTGCCTTCGTCATACATATTTAATAACGGCTAATCTCAGCACAGGCTTCCTCGCTATTCATTATCGTCACTGCAATCCAACACTGCAATCCAACACTGCAATCCAAATGATGCCGGCGCAGTAGACGCGGAACCACAAATATGGGCACAGAAATATCACTGATCACTCTCGTAATTATACTTCTTCACATTCCCGTATTATTCTAACACAAAGGGGTTAAACCGCGGCGATGGCCACTCCCTTTGTCGGTAAAGCCTTGCATTACAGCAACAGGCCTCCACACGGCACGGCCCGCAACCTGGGAACTAAACTCTACACTCGCCCTCACAACACGACACTATCGATTGTTTGCCCTATCGACCTGTGCCGAGTGCAAACTTATAGTAAGGGCCTACGGACCCCTTACAATGTGTGTTAGTGTGTGTGTGTGTGTTAATTTGCCAGTTAGGGACGATCAAGAGGAAGTTATCAGCATCTAGCGAAATTAGTAAAAAGAAATGTGCTTAAAACAGAGAAATTAGATAGAAACTCGTCTGTGATAAAATAGTACTCACTCACACCTAATCTCACCCACGATCGCCTGCACAATCACTCTAGATCACATCAAGAATGGTAGTGTTAAAAGAGCCCTTATGCTCTAAAACTGTTACGTAAAACTAAGGAAGACAAGAGGAAAACTAACATAGATTGACAGCAATATGTCGCCTCATAGGGCTGTGGAATATGCGCAGAGGAGTAAGGAGGACCTTATCCCGTCAGCGTAGCTGGAAGGAGGTACGTGCAGTACCACCTGCATTGTTGGCACTACTAGACGCAACCTATTGTCTGTCATTTCGAGCGACTGAGTCTCCCTTCGGCGCATGATCCTCTACCACAACAGTGAGGCGATAACATGTAGGGCCATGGCACGCTGAACTAATTGAGTATCTTGACACGCCGCCTTGGCTGCTGGATACGCCTTTTATTCCCCGCAATTCCCGTGCGTCCTGCCATCCAGCGGAAAGACATTTCCCTCCCTATCCTGTGTAGTTGTAGGAGGCCTCGGATATTCCGAACTACTTTATCTGCCTTTACCGACATTGTAGGGAGTGATGGGCACTCAGAGAATCGGAACAGAAAAGGTCTTCAGCTGCTGCAGCAGATGCCTTTTTGTTATAAGAGAATAGCCGGTTTCACACAACAGCCTATAAGCTTAAGATTAAACAAAATTCTCGCAGGCACTAAGATAGAGCTGATTAATAAATATAATGGTCGCTCCAATTGGACTGCATGTGATTTGAATATCCCAGATTTGGTATGAGGAGTCTTGCTGTTAGCAAATCTCAGACTTTGTGTGAGGAGTGTTGCTGTTAACAAATGCTGCTGTTGATGTTGTTGTTGTGGTCTTCAGTCCTGAGACTGGTTTGATGCAACTCTCCATGCTACTCTATCCTGTGCAAGCTTCTTCATCTCCCAGTACCTACTGCAACCTACATCCTTCTAAATCTGCTTAGTGTATTCATCTCTTGGTCTCCCTCTACGATTTTTACCCTCCACGCTGCCCTCCAATGCTAAATTTGTGATCCCTTGATGCCTCAAAACATGTCCTACCAACCGATCCCTTCTTCTAGTCAAGTTGTGCCACAAACTTCTCTTCTCCCCAATCCCACTCAATACCTCCTCATTAGTTACGTGATCTACCCACCTTATCTTCAACATTCTTCTGTAGCACATTTCGAAAGCTTCTATTATCTCTTTGTCCAAACTAGTTATCGTCCATGTTTCACTTCCATACATGGCTACACTCCATACAAATACTTTCAGAAACGACTTCCTGACACTTAAATCTATACTCGATGTTAACAAATTTCTCTTCTTGAGAAACGCTTTCCTTGCCATTGCCAGTCTACTGATAGAGTTAAGTAATTGATAGTTTTAGATCAGTGGTGAGATCCTTATATCATCTTTCAAGACTTAGTATGAGGAGTCTTGCTGTTAGCAGATCTCAGATTTAGTGTGAGGAGTCTTGCTGTTAACAAATGCTGTTGATAGAGTTAAGTAACTGATAGTTTTTGATCAGTGGTCAGATCCTTATATTATCTTTCAAGACGTTTATATGCATCTAAAGGAATCTTGCCACAAAAGTAATGGTTGTATCATGTTTAACGGAAATCGGGATTCAGATATGTTGGCGAAATTAAATTCATGGTGTGGGAGACCTTGTTCCTCTACCCATGTCTTAAATGATTTATCTAAAGTGAGAGTACTAAATGGTATTATATATGAATAAAGTGAGCTGCAAAGCGAACTTATGAAGGGTGGTAGAAAATCCCTGCTAGGACTTTGAGAAAAGAGTGAGTGCATAATATTTTGAGCAGTTTGCGCTCTACAGCAGTTTCACTTCAGTTGTGCAACGTGCCCACTCAAGGCAACTGGGTCTGCATACTTTATCTTCCTACAAAACGTAAAGGACGTGTTCTTGGAGCTGTGTCACTGACTGTGGTTTCAGCATGACGATGCACCACCTCACTTCTCACACGCGGTTCGGAGACATCTCAAAAGACGAAATGGTTCAACCGCGATCGCCGGATGTAACTCCTATGCATCACTTCTTGTGAGGCCTAATGCACAATCTAATTTACGAGACTTGTGTACAGACAGAGGATGATCCGCTGGCATGAGTTCTGGCCGCTGCACTAGAAACTGAAGAAACACCAGGTGGCTCGGAGACTATATACAAGAACATGCTTCGTAGGTTAAGTGTTCGTAACAACATTGGTGGTCGCCACAAGCAACCCCAATTGTAATGTATCACTGCTATTCTATACGTACAGTATAACTGGGTTCTTTTATGTTTTGTAATGTTGAAGTGTTAATACAAACAAATGTGTTTAAGTGATAAATGGGTGTCTCATTACGGTTCATTTCGAACTGATAACTGTACTGTGTCACATCTATTTCAGTTCCTCTAGCACAGATGGATAAGTTAAACATCTGAATTGAAACGTTCGTAGAACGGAAGCAGTACATTTTTGGATGTGGGTTCTGTTCAAAATATTATGTACTCACTCCCATCTAGAAGTTTGTAACGAGAATTTCCAACCACCACCCTGACATTTCATAACAGGTCGGAAAAGTACTCTGTCATTAGGCCACCACGCTTGCCAACAGCGCGCGGCAGACCGGATGGTCACCCAAGTTTTAAAAGATAAACCGAACGTTATTTTTTCCTATCTTTCCGGAGGTAACGAAGTTTCACACAGTTGCCTCTGCTAGGCGACATCTCCCGAAAGTTTCTTTATCTTGGTAAAATGCTTGTGCGAGCAGTGTTGTGTTTTCTCGACAGAAAAAAGGAGATGTCCTGCGCAGGAAATTGGAATGTGTGAACGTGAAAGCTGGTCTGTCTTCTTGAGGCTACAAATCAACCCAAGACTCAACATTTTTGTGGCACCTACCTCCTTCTAAGACTCTTATCTTTTGCCACACGTGTGGAAGCGAAACATGGACGATAAACAGGTTAGACAAGAAGAAATTAGAAGCCTTTGAAATGTGATGCTACAGAAGAATGCTGAAGATTAGATGGGTAGATCACGTAACTATAGAACTGTAAGTAGATTAAGAGGGTTTCAGACTGCAGTAGTTACTTGGAGATGAAGAGGCTTGCACAGGATGGAGTAGCATGGAGAGCTGCATCAAATCAGTCTTTGGACTGATGATCACAACAACATATTTTGCCGGTCAACTCATAGGTTACCAAGTGTAAAGTCCGTTAACTTTAACTAAAAGAGAGAAGTGGAAAGAATACAATAAAAAGGACAATCACTGAAGGTATTGAGCCTTGGTTGCAATTATTGTTCACTGTCAGTGATCGACTATTTCTTCAAGCGAAATGAGCGTAAAAATATTCTGAAATACGTTGCGTGACAGTTTCAGAGAAAACTGGTCACCTAATAAAAGGTAACGCCCAGTGATCCTAAACTCAGTTTCTTTCCAAGAGTGTTAAACTTAGAAGACATTCAATTTAACGAACATGAACAGTTGTGGCCTGGGGTTTTAAGGACTTGAAGTATAACGTGAATTAGAAGTTTACCAAAAGGGCGATGAAAAACACTTTGATTCATGTGAAGTTTTCATTGGGAAATTTAAATTCCGCTAGAACTGAGCAAAATCGTATTCCTGTTGCAATAGAAAGTGCCCTTTGTAAGGAATCTTGATTGCCTATAGGAATAGATAACACAATTAAAAAAGTTGATGAGAGTGATGCTGTTATAACAAAATATGATAATGGTAATACTGCTCTCAATGTCAGGAAAGCAGATTATGTTAACAGATCTAAGCAATTCATTGCAGATAACAGCAATGAGAGAATCGAGAATGATCCTACAGGGAGGCATAGAAAAAATTTGATAAAGAACTTAAAATATACAGAAAAATTTTCCACCTTTTAAATACAAACATAACGAGATATGAAGCCATATTCCTATCCTAGTGGCCCATAAAGAGGGTACCCCTGTCAGACCAGTTGTTAAAGGAGTAGGCCAGGCTTTTCGTAAACTTTGACGAAAATGTTTGATATTTAAAAAATTTGCATTTTCAAGAAGCAGTACTCAATAAGAAACAGTAAGCAGTTAACTGATTTCATAAGGGACATACCGATAAGCACAGGTACGAAAATTGTTTCCCTTGATATTGTCAATTTATACACAAATATTCCTGTGACTGAGTCAGTTGAAATCATTAAAAGTAATCTTTAGTGTTAATGCAGAATGACACAGAGCGAGATGATAAAATTCATTGACCTTATATCACTCTTTCTAAAGTACGTTTATTTGAAGTTGAAAGATGTATTTTACATTAAAAAAAGGGGTCTCAATTTAAGGAACACTATTTTTCAGATATATTTATTAACCAGATTGAGAGTAAAATTCTTGAATGAAAACATTGAGCTAACGAAGAAAATTTTCTATTATGTGAGGCACATCGATGATATACTTTTGCTGACTGATGGTAATGATAATGACGTTGAAGAAGTAGTCTGTACATTTAGTGCTTTATGTAAGTAAATAAAATTTACTTATGAGCTCAAAAAAGAAAGTTCCATTAAACTCTTTGTATTACGCACAAAAAAGTTTGATGTCATGCACTTTTCTGAAATTTTTCGTAAAAACACGTCTGCAGTTAGTGTTATTAAGTACAATTCAAACAACAACAATTCAAACCACTCCAACCAGCACAAGAATACATTTTTCGATTTTGCATTCAATCGCTTGTTCAATGCCACACATTCAAAAGTTGAATGCGCCAGAAAAAAGAAATTATATATTATATTGCCGAAATTAACGACTATATCTCCAGTTAAATACAAAAAAAAGATAACAAATTTGCAAATGAACACACGAATAAGAAGTTAGCTAGTACTGCACTAGTTGAAAATAGAAGTAAAAATTCTAACAAGTGTGAGGCTCTATCATACTACGGTGTCATCAGTCTCAAACTTGCTGTAGTTTTTAAGAAGGTCAGAGTAAATGTTTGTTGTTCTACCAACAATTTGGACTAGTGCTATCTTACGGTGATGATAAAATTACTATTTGTATGAGTTCATACCGCCGCCTCCAAAACACGAACTTACTTCAAAGCACTTTCTGTAAGGTAAAAAATAAGAACACCATGACACTAATCAAAAAACAGGCTTTGACATTGTTAACAAAGAATTAACATTAACAACAAAAAGCCTGTATACTGTTTTTCGTAATTCGCTACCAAAATTCTTAACATTTTAAGTGGCGATACTTTCCAAAAGTGACTTACACAGTGAGTTGTCCACGAATACCCTTATAACTAGGAACTAAGTGAATAATAACATAAGCAATTGTCTTGTCCTAAAAATGAGTATAATACTAAATGGCGCATAAAAGCCACTGTTCACTTTGAAGTGAAGTATAATCCTACAATACGAATTAAGTATTTGTAGGAGAGTGCAAAAACACTCTCAGTGAACATAAATAACGCTGTAGTTGTACAATGTTGACAACCCAACACTAGGCGTGTTATGAGCAGGAAATTAATGAAAGATGATGAAATAGTACATAAAGAATTAGAAGGCCTGTTTATAATTTTGTGACGTATATCAACAGTAATATATCAAATGGCTGCTGAATAAATTAACGAACGACCTCATACAGTGGTGTTCGCTTGGGGAAAAAGTTGCTGGTGAAGGAATACAGCGAATGTGGAAAGTGCCTGTACACAATATCTTGATAAAGTAACAAAGATCTGAAATCGTCTGCAGAATACATTGCAGGGAGAAGAAAATAACTGTAATGTAAGGTGACAAACACAATTAAATACTGGAATATATAACTTAGAACAACTTTCAATAATGCACCTCACTGCCATCCTAATTTTCGATGTCAGCTGTGGCCAGCCATGAAAGAGGTAAGTCAGTGATGCTCTAACCGAGATTTTGTTTCCCACTTCACTCGCCGTCATCTCACGTGTCTGAAAACTACTCATATCATTGCACAGCAGTCCAACACGAGGAAATGTTTTCCAAATGAGAGTTCTGTATCTCCATATATCGAGAATTGACGTGACTTCTGCAATCGTTAAATACGTGTGTCTCACCATGTTCATCAGCGATATGGTATACACTGCAGGCGCAAGGACTTCTACGAATTTGTTCGTTGTGCGTTGTTTCGCGAGGAAAACTTACAGGCCCACTGAATGGAATAAACAATCTGATGAGCACAGCGTAAGAGTTGACAGTGAACTACAGAAAAACACAACTAATGAAAAGTAACAAAAATTACATTAACATCATATTGTGGACCACGTATCAGACCAAACGAAGGAATTCTGCTACTCTGTAAGCAGAATAAGGCCTGATGGTGGAAGCAAGAA
Source organism: Schistocerca serialis cubense (assembly GCF_023864345.2). Classification (NCBI taxonomy): domain Eukaryota; kingdom Metazoa; phylum Arthropoda; class Insecta; order Orthoptera; family Acrididae; genus Schistocerca; species Schistocerca serialis. The sequence goes on along the minus strand of NC_064641.1, from coordinate 667,313,709 downwards.
GAATATAAGAGCCAGACCAACGCTACCAAAGAGGACATTCGCGTCTGAAATAATTTTACTAGCAACAAATGTAGGCCATAATTTGACGCAGGAATTTGTGAAAATACACATATTGAAAGAAGGATTATATAGAAGTGAACCATGGATTGCAGGAAAGCCGGAAAAAAAGAGGATCGAAATGTTTGTTATGCTGAATAATTGGACTGAGAATAAATGTGGGAAGTGTATTTTTAACTTCTCGCTGCGTAATGAATAATCCATTAAATTTCGAGCATGCAGCGGCGCCAATATTATTTCTTCAACCGACATTTCGGTGACGCATCGTTCGGCCATCCCCAGAGTAAAACTCTTGAGTCTTGCGACTCACTCTGAGAATTGCCGGACGAAAACACGCAGCCCAAATATCGGTTGAAGAACAGCACTTGAGCCGCTGCATGCTCGAAATTTAATGGATGAAATATGGAGATTCTACACTCAGAGAAACACGTATTGCCGGTCGCGGTGGCCGTGCGGTTCTGGCGCTGCAGTCCGGAACCGCGGGACTGCTACGGTCGCAGGTTCGAATCCTGCCTCGGGCATGGATGTGTGTGATGTCCTTAGGTTAGTTAGGTTTAAGTAGTTCTAAGTTCTAGGGGACTTACGACCTATGATGTTGAGTCCCATAGTGCTCAGAGCCATTTGAACCATTTTTAGAAACACGTATCAACCACTGACTGCAAGACTGGCCAGGAAAACAGATGGTACCATGAAATTATTTCCGTGGTGCTTCACATCAAACCAGTCAGAAAAATGAGACATAAGAAAGAAATTCCAACTTCACTTCCGTCTGATCTAGATACAGGAGATTGTTTTCCTATGTCTCCTAATAATTTCCAATGTGAATCTGTCCATTCCTTAGTGAGGAGCACTCAGTTTTAAGCAGCCTTCGCATTAAAAGCCATGCCCGTCTGATTTAAGTGAAAACTGATAATACACCCAATTTGCTTAACCCTTTAGGTACGAATTATTTTTTTCGTGAAAAAAAAATCATGTCTTTGATATCCAGTTCTTCGAATTAAATTGTGATTTTTCAGATGTATAAAATATTCCGATGTGCCCCCTCCCCCCCCCCTCCCCCCACGTCCCTAAATGACGACATTGTGTTCAAGTGGGTGCAGTCTAAGTCGAAAACTCAAAGTATAATTTACTTGATTTTATTTCATGAAAACACATAAATTACACACAGTTTATTTAATGATTATATAAATAAACTATGGTTTTACACTTGTGAAGAATGGTAATCAAAGAAACAATTTTTTTTCTAGCCAGACATAAGTGAATGTTACATTTTACACAATAAAATTTGATTTTGTCTTTGCAACCCGGTTTCTTGCACCTGTCAAATAATTTTTGGTCACTGACCACTGGAAGATGCCCAACGTTGTCCAAACGAACATCAGCTTCTGGAAGAATATCCGCATTGACTCGTTTTGAAGTACTTTGTGATGGCATTGGACTCTCACTTCTGGGACACCCCCTCTTCCTGGTAGCTGGCTTATCTATTTTTGTCAGCACTTTGACCACAGTTGTCCTAAAGTGAAGCAAATCAAGTGTCTTTTTTAAGGAACAACTAATTCTGATGCATTTTTCTTGTACTCAGTCCATGCATTTACACATGCAATATCAATTGCATGGACAAACATGGCTGTCAAAAGCAGCTAATTGCATGTTGTCTTCGGGTGCAAAGCCCGTTGAATGCTCAAAAGGCGTAGCTGTCGCCCTGCCATGTCCAGACGCAAAGCACGTGAACAGACATCAGAGTTACCAGTCAGGACATTCAAAACTACCTTTCAGTCTGTTACGATTAGAATGGGTATTTTTTGTATTCAGCTTTAGGCTGGTTGCGATGTAACAAGTTCGTACGCAACAATAACATTCTCGCTGCCAATGCATAGTGGTTTGGATGGGAAGAGTGTTTCGTGACTATCTCATGGTCACTTCTCATGCAGTTAGTGAGCTTTGCGTCTAGACTACTCTGCTTATAGTATACCGTATGGTATAAGACGTCTAACATTACTTCCAACATTGTCCTCGTGTTCAAAATTATAGCCAGTATCATCGGATAGGTCAGTCTCAGACGAATTAAGGAGCTCTATAACTTCTTCTGTAAGTGGCTTTCGTCTTTCACTCGGGGCATTGTGACTTCACCGTAAGGTGACTAAAAAGACAACGAAAGAGTGTCCTAAATGTCTATGCTATTACAATCTTTCAATCACAATATCCTCAGTTGGAGGCATGTATAAAGTTATGAATATGTCACTTACCTTTCGTTCTGAAAGACACCTTTGGTTTTCACCTCTAAGAGTGCACCTTTCTACCCACAAATAAATTTATTACCTAAACTGAGAAGATATTAAGCGGCTGACGGAAGGTACAAAGATGACTGGGGAGCGTCCATGTAACTATGCGCACTCAGTTCTGTTTGTGGTACCACAGATTGACAGATGTCGACACTGTTCTCAAATAAACTCTCCGCTTGTGACAATATGGGGACAACAATCACAAATGATAAAATTTAACGAATTTTAATATACTAAGAATATGTCCTTATACGAGGACGCCATGACCGAAAGGGTTAATGTATTTAACAACGTAATGCAACTGTTTACTGCTTTAAAAAGTATTGTCAAGGTTGTTACGCAATGAACGGAATTTTAATAAATTTTTTTGCTTTTGGATTAAAGAATATAGCAGTTTGTCAACATTAAACACTGACTGGAAACTCACCGTTGCAGTCAATCTCCATAGTTTTCCGAAAGGACTCCAGGCATTATTTGCGCGTTTGTCAGCTTCTCTCGCTGTCCAACCAATCAATCTAAAATCCAGCAAATGTTTCAACGATTTAATTCTTAATTTGGACACTTTGGTTTCAGCACGTTGCATATACATTTTTATTCCATTTAATTTTCATATTTACTTTAGCACCTGCCCAGGCAAGTTCTTCAATTTCTTGCTGCAGCCTACAGGTAATTTAAGGCAAAGAGCATAACGTCGTTACAAAAGCCAGGTGGTCTGATACGTTCACTTATCAAGCATTTCGTCTTTATTTTCCCAGATGATGTATCGGAAAGCTTCATGTGAGACTTGAAGCGGTTTAGCGGTTCGACTATGTCAACCGTTCGTGCGCTAGGTTTACTTCTCTAATATATAATAAAGCCAGGAGAGTGCGACAATAAATATTGCTGAGCCACCACACAAAGCTATAAGTGGGCGATGAAGATGAAATACTTATTTAGAAAAAGAAGTAGCCAAGCAGGACTGCGTCTGCAGTGACAGCAGGGCCACAACATTCCGGCAGCCACGCAGTGTCAGACCACAATCGCTGACACTCAAGACGTAAAATTGTAAAAGTGCGTCAATCATTATTCTGTGGAATCCGAGAACTGACGAAAGACTCTACGTTGCGCCAGGTCATTATTTTTATATACACTGTATCTTGAGGTGAATTGAACTATTTAGAAGGTAAATACGGAAACATGATAATATATTTATTGTGTGGTATGGCAGTTATTCGCTCTGATTCGTAATTCGGCAGTGATAGAATTGATTATGCATTTGAAGAATGATCATAATCACTGTAACATTTAAAATATTGCAAAGAAAGCAAGGTTACAAATTAAAGAAGAGAAGAGAGAGTAAAAAATCATGAGAAAGGCACCCCATTTTAGCGAGCAGCGTAAAACGCAAATTAAGATTAACGCAAGGATCATAGAGACAAATAGAGGCACGGGCTGTGCAGTAGGGTAGTTTCAAGAAGTTTTAAAATCAGGCTATACCAGAGTGTAACTCTCGCGGGAGCTCTAAACAGTTCAGAACATTCGTATTAACTTCTTCGTTCCATCGGTCCATACAAGTGTACCTTCGCTTTATATTTTTTCTCCTTAATTAGGCGTATTTTTTCGCATATAGGCCGTTGGAGCACGAGTGTGGATCCCCTCGTTCTGTTACCAGATATTAGACTGACAAGCAGTGTTTTTTTGTTTTTTTCTCTCTCTTAAGGTACTTCTATTCCAGATGTTGAGAATTAATTCAGATTCGTGTATATTTTGTTCATTACTATGAAATCACAAATTTCCGAAGGTCTTCGTACGTGGACCTCACCATAATGGATATCTGCTAATTTCAATTTCGTCTTCGATCATGGAATACTGATATAATCATCATTTTTACACTTCACATCAATGCATGAAATATTAACTGATGAGCTACTATAATCTCTTTTTAATGGCAGCAATGCGGAATTATCTAATTTGGAAGAGGTTAAGGAAAAAAGACGAGCAAAACACTCTAGTCTTCGAAAGAAAGATGAAACTGAAAAAAATATTTGGCTCAAAGAGGTACGGGGCCAGGAAACCTAATTAGGATGGAAAACAAAAGCCTACCACGTGTTTTCGCTGAAGACTGTCCTGCTGAAATAGATGAAAGTGGTAAACAATGAGAACATTAAGATGTTGCTCCTGTAGCAAGGAGACGAGAATGTCCTTGTTCAGCGAATTCCTCTCACGGCGAAAGTGTAGATGTAGAAAATGTGGAAAAGAAGCCAAGAAGAGCTGTTTTGGAACCAATTTAAGAAGTTAGGCTTTAAAATATAGGTCAACCTCCAAAATTTGTTGAGACAGTAATGCCTCAAAATGCAGGAAATATGGCTACAATTCCGAGATAAGAGACAAATGCGTCAGATGTGGAATGTATATATGTGTGTGACACATAATTGTTTTGAAGCTTACCATGAAACGTAACGCTACGGTTTATTTACTGTCAGTAGCAAATTATCACTTCCCAGAAATCATTCCATGATGAATATTTTATTGCATTTTTTGAAGTTATTACACAGAATCAACAAAAATGTCTATTGGAAATAAAATATTTCTAAAACACTATAACTGAGAATCCTATTTTCTGTGTGTATTGGCACATATAGTTTACTGTTTCAAATAAAATTCGTATGTGTTGTTGAATAAAACATCTTTAGTCAAGAATGGGAGAGAAAATGCAAAGCAAAGAGTAGTACCTTTCACAATAAGTGAGACGTGAGATCCGCATACGTGGACTTCCATTCATGACTCAGTGAACCGTCAAAAACGTATTTCATTTGCTTTTGTTACATGCTTGTTATTTGGTTTGCTAGAAAATATGAAAAGGAAAATTTATTGCGATTTTTTTTTATCTCAGGAGTGAAGAGGTTAAGGAAAAAAGATCTAGTAGATCTCTACATCCCTTAACATAACGTTGCAATATGTGGCGGTTTTCATTTGGCTTCAAATATGGCGGCGCCCAGGGCAGTCTATATAGTTTATATAGGTCACTGGTCCAATTGGATTTCACAAACGCTTGCCGCTAGTTGTTCAGACATCGCTGTAGTCATTTTCGTTATATTCGTCAGTATTAGCAAATACACTCCTGGAAATGGAAAAATGAACACATTGACACTGGTGTGTCAGACCCACCATACTTGCTCCGGACACTGCGAGAGGGCTGTACAAGCAATGATCACACGCACGGCACAGCGGACACGCCAGGAACCGCGGTGTTGGCCGTCGAATGGCGCTAGCTCCGCAGCATTTGTGCACCGCCGCCGTCAGTGTCAGCCAGTTTGCCGTGGCATACGGAGCTCCATCGCAGTCTTTAACACTGGTAGCATTCCGCGACAGCGTGGACGTGAACCGTACGTGCAGTTGACGGACTTTGAGCGAGGGCGTATAGTGGGCATGCGGGAGGCCGGGTGGACATACCGCCGAATTGCTCAACACGTGGGGCGTGAGGTCTCCACAGTACATCGATGTTGTCGCCAGTGGTCGGCGGAAGGTGCACGTGCCCGTCGACCTGGGACCGGACCGCAGCGACGCACGGATGCACGCCAAGACCGTAGGATCCTACGCAGTGCCGTAGGGGACCGCACCGCCACTTCCCAGCAAATTAGGGACACTGTTGCTCCTGGGGTATCGGCGAGGACCATTCGCAACCGTCTCCATGAAGCTGGGCTACGGTCCCGCACACCGTTAGGCCGTCTTCCGCTCACGCCCCAAAATTGTGCAGCCCGCCTCCAGTGGTGTCGCGACAGGCGTGAATGGAGGGACGAATGGAGACGTGTCGTCTTCAGCGATGAGAGTCGCTTCTGCCTTGGTGCCAATGATGGTCGTATGCGTGTTTGGCGCCGTGCAGGTGAGCGCCACAATCAGGACTGCATTCGACCGAGGCACACAGGGCCAACACCCGGCATCATGGTGTGGGGAGCGATCTCCTACACTGGCCGTACACCACTGGCGATCGTCGAGAGGACATTGAATAGTGCACGTTACATCCAAACTGTCATCGAACCCATCGTTCTACCATTCCTAGACCGGCAAGGGAACTTGCTGTTCCAACAGGACAATGCACGTCCGCATGTATCCCGTGCCACCCAACGTGCTCTAGAAGGTGTAAGTCAACTACCCTGGCCAGCAAGATCTCCGGATCTGTCCCCCATTGAGCATGTTTGGGACTGGATGAAGCGTCGTCTCACGCGGTCTGCACGTCCAGCACGAACGCTGGTCCAACTGAGGCGCCAGGTGGAAATGTCATGGCAAGCCGTTCCACAGGACTACATCCAGCATCTCTACGATCGTCTCCATGGGAGAACTGTACTAGTGCCGACATTGTGCATGCTCTGTTGCCTGTGTCTATGTGCCTGTGGTTCTGTCAGTGTGATCATGTGATGTATCTGACCCCAGGAATGTGTCAATAAAGTTTCCCCTTCCTGGGACAATGAATTCTCGGTGTTCTTATTTCAATTTCCAGGAGTGTATAACAGGTGCAAACGACACTTTAAGAATCTCGCTTTTGGGATAGCTTTTACTTAGGCCTTACTTCAGCGTAAGAGCTTGAGCCGATCAGACAAAATATAATTTGAAAACTTTTTCGTGACAAAAATGTAGTTTGTCATTGTGATGCAGCGACTGCGATGATGCAAATTCAAAGTTAATAAAATCTTTAGACAAGTGCTATCTACTGTACATGTGAATTATTTATGTATCGATGAATTAACTAGAAAAGGTAAAGGATTCCGATTTAAATGGAAAAGTTGAAAGTACAAGTTTTTGTAATCTTATTTGGGAAACTGGAAATTCAGAGTCCATATTCAGACTGTTTTATATTTCTATAGGACTGACATAATTAAATTTTGCTGAACTATTGCGGTGATCTAATGGCTAGCAGACCTACCTCCGCCTGATAAACAAAGAGACATGGGTTCAAGTCCTGGCAGTGGCACAAATTTTAACTCATTTCTTCAGCATCTATCATTATCTTAGTATTATGTTTTGTTGTTCGATCCATCTACTACACGTATCAGTTTTAAAGATTTAGATTATTTAGTTTGAGGCCTACAATGGAGCAGGCACACTTGGGATTAAAAGAGGAAGAAGCTAGTAAAATGACAGTAAATCTGGAGAGGAGAAAGATCCAAAGTGGCTCGCAGTTATGCAAGAAATGTTCATCCAATGTCAATATCCACCAGATACGACGACTGTTTTTATAGTGCTGAATATTAGCACTCGAAATCGAAATACCGTCACCACTTATAATGTAGTATCCGTATATTAATAATAGTCTGCGGCATGCGCTCTTTGAGTACGTTAACTCGTTCTCTTTGTTGCGGCAGAATGATCGATTTCGTGCTGTGACTGGTGGATCCAGAACATACTAGGAAGGGACGCAATAAACCCTGTAAATCTCTTCCGGCGAGTCGTTGACACGCGTCGTAGGCAGCGACCGCGAACGGAGGCTTGGCTCTAAACCACGCGCAGAAGAGGTAACTGAGAAACCTGTCTGGCTGCTGCAATACCGATCGGACCGCGACTCTGATGTACACATTGCTGAGATCCGTCAGCAGCGCACATGATCTGTTAGGCGGCTGACCTATACAGTGAAAGCACTACTTCATTGCTGAATGGTTTTAAGATAAGTTCATAAAGACATAATTTTAATTATTCGGAGTTAGAAGAATGTAAGGAAAGGGATAATTCAAGAAGGAATTGGCTAATCTGTATAACGTAAAACTTATGTAAGACAATCAGCAAGTGTAGGAAGTGACAGTGATTACGTTATGAGCGAGAAGGCACACGTGGGATGAAAAGAGGAAGAAGCTAGTAAAATGACAGTAAATCTGGAGAGGAGAAAGATCCAAACTGGCTCACAGTTATGCAAGAAATGTTTAACAAATTCAGCAATAAATTTGCTTTTAATAACGGAGAATTGAGATCAGAGTTGGTTAAGAAGTTACAGGTTAACCACAATGAGTTAAAAGGTAACTGCAAGGAGCGGAAATGTGATTCAGGTTAGATGATGATTACAAGAAAGTGAAATCTGCTTTGAACAAATTAGTTGATAAGTTCAAAGAATTAAAATCAGTAATACAATTTCATACTGTTGAAATAAGAAAAATACAAAGAAGAAATTAATCAACTGAAGAAGTGTGTTCAGAAGGCAAGACAAGGTATGACAGAGAAGTACCAAGTAAACTTTAAAGAGTGCGTATCTGTAGATCAAGTTTATTGAAGATAGCAATAGTCAAGAAATTTGAGTGATTCAACTGAGAACTGTGTAAGAGGACGCTATTGAGCGCAAACGTCAAACCACGTTTGTGGAAAATCTACCTCATAATTTGAGTCAGTGGTAATTTAATCTAATGTTAAATCTGTGGTCAAGAAAGTTATAGTAAAAGATGATAAATTAACACTTTTCAAGTTGGTTACATACGATCCAGCGGGCAGTAAACACCCAGCAACCTTTTTAAATCATTCAAGCAATTTGTATCAGAGACACAGCACACAGGACATACAAACGGCATCCGACCCCTGATAATCACCTCACCTACAAGCGACTACGCAACGGAGGTAGTCATTCTGTGAGTAATGTAATACTGAAGTATGCCCACTCTAACAGAATGCTTCCATAGACTCGTCACACGTGGAAAAATCAACGAGATCTAGGAATAAGCAAAACCTAATGTTAAGTTGAACCACTAGTTCCCGCTGAGGAACTAAACTAGCATTTCATCATGCCGACATCTTTGCTTGATCAAAACATATCTTTTCTCATTATATGTCAATGATGTGTCAACTACTTACTCCTACTGCAACCACGACTTACACGTTGACGACCTTCAGTTATATCTAAGAACAAATCAACATACCTGTGCACAGCCATCCAGCACGTAAATAGTGATTTGCTTGCTTTCTCAGAGTGAGCACAGAACATAGATTTGAAACTTAACCCCATCTAAACGAAAGTGATCTTAGTCACTCTGGCAATCAGTTGATAGAATGTCTTCCATCCTTTATCCTAAATGATACAGATATAGATTCTTCTTAAGCAAAAATCTTGGCAATAATTCTGGACCATCACTTAGACTTGATTGAGCACAGAACTGCTGTCTGCAAGAAGGTGTCAGAGATACTGCATTCACTATATAAATACGTATTTCCTTTCCAGCTTTGAAGAAACTCGGACAGTGACAAATACGCCCCATGTTTGGTAATGACATGTTATTCTCCAAGGACATTCCTACGAAAGCTCTCACTGGTTATTACTGGCGATGAATGCTTATGTTTTACATATTTGTGACGCACACTATTTCGACCACATCACTCCTGCCTACGAACAATTACCATGGTGTGAGTGCGCGCGCCTGTGTGTGTGTGTGTGTGTGTGTGTGTGTGTGTGTGTGTGCGTGCGTGCGCTGAAAGAGGACGTTACTAGCGCCTAACGAATTCTTTACAGACGAATAGAAAAACTGGTAGAAGCCGACCTCGGGGAAGATCAGTTTGGATTCCGTAGAAATATTGGAACACGTGAGGCAACGATTTATCTTAGAAAATAGATTAAGGAAAGGCGAACCTACGTTTCTAGCATTTGTAGACTTAGAGAAATCTTTTGACAATGTTGACTGGAATACTCTCTTTAAAATTCTGAAGGTGGCAGGGGTAAAATACAGGAAGCGAAAGGCTATTTACAATTTGTACAGGATGCAGATGGCAGTTATAAGAGTCGAGGGGCAAGAAAGAGAAGCAGTGGTTGGGAAGGGAGTGGTACAGGGTTGAAGCTTATCCACGATGTTATTAGATCTGTATATTGAGCAAGCAGTAAAGGAAACAAAATTCATGGAGAAGAAATAAAAACCTTGAGGTTCGCCGATGACATTGTAATTCTGTCAGAGACCTGGAAGAGCAGCTGAACGGAATGGACAGTCTTCAAAGGAGGATATAAGATGAACATCTACAAAAGCAAAACGAGGATAATGGAATGTAGTCGAATTAAATTGGGTGATGCTGAGGGAATTGGATTAGGAAATGAGACACTTAAAGTAGTAAAGGAGTTTGGCTATGTGGGGAGCAAAATGATGGTTGAAGTAGAGAGGATATAAAATGTAGACTGGCAATGCCAAGGACAGCGTTTCTGCAGAAGAGAAGTTTGTTAACATCGAGTCTAGATTTAGGTGTCAGGAAGTCGTTACTGAAAGTATTTCTATGGAGTGTAGCCATTTATGGAAGTGAAACATGGACGATAAATAGTTTGGACAAGAAGAGAATAGAAGCTTTCGAAATGTGGTGCTACAGAAGAATGCTGAAGATTAGATGGGTAGATCACATAACTAATGAGGAGGTATTGAACAGAACTGGGGAGAAGAGGAGTTTGTGGCACAACTTGGCAAAAAGAAGGGACCAGTTGGTAGGACATGTTCTGAGGCATCAAAGGATTACAAGTTTAGTATTGGAGGGCAGCGTGGAGGGTAAAAATCGTTGTGGGAGACCAAGAGATGAATACACTAAGCAGATTCAGAAGGATGTAGGTTGTAGTAAGTACTGGGAGACGAAGAAGCTTGCACAGGATAGAGTAGCATTGAGAGCTGCATCAAACCAGTCTCAGGACTGAAGTCCACAACAACAACAACAACAACAACAACAACGAAATTCGTGAAAACGAATGTTGTTGAAACAGACAAAATAGGTAAAAACCTTTCTGAGATAAAATTGTACTCACTCTCACCTAATCTCATACACGGCACCTGCACAGTCACTATAGAGCTCACAATGGAAGACAACGTTCAAAGAGTTCATATGCCCTAAAGGCAAGGGGTACCTATGGTCTAGGGGTAGCGTCTCTGATTCATAATCAAAAAACGTCTTTGGTCCCGGGTTCGATCCCCGCCACTGCCTAAATTTGATACATAATCAGCATTGGCGGCCGAAGACTTCCGACGTGAGAAGTCAGCCTCACTCTGCCAACGGCCTTGTCAAAGAGGGCGGAGGAGCGGGTAGAGGTTCAGGGCACTCTCTTGTCCTGGGGGTGGGAAATTGCCCCTAAAGGCGGAAGAATCAGCAATGATCAACGACATGAGGATGCAGAAGGCAATGGAAACCACCGCATTAAAGACACGTAACGTGTATCCACAGGACATGTAGCCTGTAATTGAAGAACTGTCATGATGATCTCTCCACTGGTAAAAGATTCCGGAATAGTCCCCCATTCGGATCTCCGGGAGGGGACTGCTAAGGGGGAGGTTACCATGAGAAAAAGATTGAGTGATCTACGAAAGGATAACGTTCTACCAGTCGGGGCGTGGAATGTCAGAAGCTTGAACGTGGTAGGGAAACTAGAAAATCTGAAAAGGGAAATGCAAAAGCTCAATCTAGATATAGTAGGGGTCAGTGAAGTGAAGTGGAGGGAAGACAAGGATTTCTGGTCAGATGAGTATCGGGTAATATCAACAGCAGCAGAAAATGGTATAACAGGTGTAGGATTCGTTATGAATAGGAAGGTAGGGCAGAGGGTGTGTTACTGTGAACAGTTCAGTGACCGAGTTGTTCTAATCAGAATCGACAGCAGACCAACACCGACAACGATAGTTCAGGTGTACATGCCGACGTCGCAAGCTGAAGATGAACAGATAGAGAAAGTGTATGAGGATATTGAAAGCGTAATGCAGTATGTAAAGGGGGACGAAAATCTAATAGTCATGGGCGACTGGAATGCAGTTGTAGGGGAAGGAGTAGAAGAGAAGGTCACAGGAGAATATGGGCTTGGGACAAGGAATGAAAGAGGAGAAAGACTAATTGAGTTCTGTAACAAGTTTCAGCTAGTAATAGCGAAAACCATGTTCAAGAACCACAAGAGGAGGAAGTATACTTGGAAAAGGCCGGGAGATACGGGAAGATTTCAATTAGATTACATCATGGTCAGACAGTGCTTCCGAAATCAGATACTGGATTGTAAGGCGTACCCAGGAGCAGATATAGACTCAGATCACAATATAGTAGTGATGAAGAGTAGGCTGAAGTTCAAGACATTAGTCAAGAAGAATCAATACGCAAAGAAGTGGGATACGGAAGTACTAAGGAATGACGAGATACGTTTGAAGTTCTCTAACGCTGTAGATACAGCAATAAGGAATAGCGCAGTAGGCAGTACAGTTGAAGAGGAATGGACATCTCTAAAAAGGGCCATCACAGAAGTTGGGAAGGAAAACATAGGTACAAAGAAGGTAGCTGTGAAGAAACCATGGGTAACAGAAGAAATACTTTAGTTGATTGATGAAAGGAGGAAGTACAAACATGCTCCGGGAAAATCAGGAATACAGAAATACAAGTCGCTGAGGAATGAAATAAATAGGAAGTGCAGGGAAGCTAAGACGAAATGGCTGCAGGAAAAATGTGAAGACATCGAAAAAGATATGATTGTCGGAAGGACAGACTCAGCATACAGGAAAGCAAAACAACCTTTGGTGACATTAAGAGCAACGGTGGTAACATTAAGAGTGCAACGGGAATTCCACTGTTAAATGCAGAGGAGAGAGCAGATAGGTGGAAAGAATACATTGAAAGCCTCTATGAGGGTGAAGATTTGTCTGATTTGATAGAAGAAGCAACAGGAGTCGATTTAGAAGGGATAGGGGATCCAGTATTAGAATCGGAATTTAAAAGAGCTTTGGAGGACTTACGGTCAAATAAGACAGAAGGGATAGATAACATTCCATCAGAATTTCTAAAATCTTTGGGGGAAGTGGCAACAAAACGACTATTCACGTTGGTGTGTAGAATATATGAGTCTGGCGATATACCGTCTGATTTTCGGGAAAGCATCATCCACACAATTCCGAAGACGGCAAGAGCTGACAAGTGCGAGAATTATCGCACAATCAGCTTAACAGCTCATGCATCGAAGCTGCTTACCAGAATAATATACAGAAGAATGGAAAATATAATTGAGAATGCGCTAGGTGACGATCAGTTTGGTTTTAGGAAAAGTAAAGGGACGAGAGAGGCAATTCTGACGTTACGGCTAATAATGGAAGCAAGGCTAAAGAAAAATCAAGACACTTTCATAGGATTTGTCGACCTGGAAAAAGCGTTCGACAATATAAAATGGTACAAGCTGTTCGAGATTCTGAAAAAAGTAGAGGTAAGCTATAGGGAGAGACGGGTCGTATACAATATGTACAACAACCGAGAGGGGAATACTAAGAGTGGACGATCAAGAACGAAGTGCTCGCATTAAGAAGGGTGTAAGACAAGGCTGTAGCCTTTCGCCCCTACCCTTCAATCTGTACACCGAGGAAGCTTTGATGGGAATAAAAGAAAGGTTCAGGAGTGGAATTAAAATACAAGGTGAAAGGCTATCAATGATACGATTCGCTGATGACATTGCTATCCTGAGTGAAAGTGAAGAAGAATTAAATGATCTGCTGAACGGAATGAACAGTCTAATGAGTACACAGTATGGTTTGAAAGTAAATCGGGAAAGACGAAGGTAATGAGAAGTAGCAGAAATGAGAACAGCGAGAAACTTAACATTAGGATTGATGGTCATGAAGTCAATGAAGTTAAGGAATTCTGCTACCTAGGCAGTAAAATAACCAATGACGGACGGAGCAAGGAGGACATCAAAAGCAGACTCGCTATGGCAAAAAAGGCATTTCTGGCCAAGAGAAGTCTACTAATATCAGATACCGGCCTTAATTTGAGGAAGAAATTTCTGAGGATGTACGTCTGGAGTACAGCATTGTATGGTAGTGAAACATGGACTGTGGGAATACCGGAACAGAAGAGAATCGAAGCATTTGAGATGTGGTGCTTTAGACTAATGTTGAAAATTAGGTGGACGGATAAGGTAAGGAATGAGGAGGTTCTGCGCAGAATCGGAGAGGAAAGGAATATGTGGAAAACACTGATAAGGAGAAGGGACAGGATGATAGGACATCTGCTAAGATATGAGGGAATGACTTCCATGGTACCAGAGGGAGTTGTAGAGGGCAAAATCTGTAGCGAAAGACAGAGATTGGAATACGTCAAGCAAATAATTGAGGACGTAGGTTGCAAGTGCTACTCTGAGATGAAGAGGTTAGCACAAGAAAGGAATTCGTGGCGGGCCGCATCAAACCAGTCAGTAGACTGATGACCAAAAGAAAAAAAAAGCCCTAAAACTGTTAAGCAAAGCTAAGGAATAGAAGAGAAAAACTAAAATAGATTAGCAACAATATGTCGGTGACTAAACCCCAAAAACACTAATAACACATTAAAAACGTACCCTTAAAATTTTGGCCTCAAGTCAGACAACTTTAGAGATGCATCACATTTATTTGATAGAGGACAAATCTTCTCGCAAATGTCATTCTGAGTGGCCGAGCGGTTTTAGGCGCTACAGTCTGGAACGGCGCAACCGCTACGGTCGCAGGTTCGAATCCTGCCTCGGGCATGGATATGTGTGATGTCCTTAGGTTAGTTAGGTTTAAGTAGTTCTAAGTTCTAGGGGAGTGATGACCTCAGACGTTTTTTTAAGTCCCATAGTGCTCGGAGCCATTTTCTCGCAAATGGGCTCCCGCCCTTTGGTGCGGAAGTAAAACAAATTCTTGTAAAATGTGGCACACGGTGATCTCTACACAAGCACCACATATCCGAGAGTCCTGTCGTAGGGCTGTGCCCTATGCGAAAACGAATAAAGAGGACCTTATCCCACCTGCGTGGTTGGAGGGGAGTACATCACGGCTGCGTTACGGGCTTAACTAGAGGCAGCCGATTGTCTGTCATTTCCAGTCACACTGTCTCCCGTCAGGGAATGGTTCTGTACCTCAACAGTGAGGCGACAGCATGCACGGGGATGGCACACTGAACTAACTGAGGATATCGACACGCCGCCTGGGCTGCTACATCCGCCCTTTCCTTTCCCACAATACTCATGTCCCCTGATATTCAGCAGGGAGACGCCTCCTTCCCCAGGCTTTGCAGTCGCAGGAGGGCGTCCTGGATATTCCAAATAACTTTATCTACTTAGTACAGGCGTTGCAGAGATTGAAGGGCACTTAGAGAATCGGGACCGGCAAGGCTTTAAGCCGCTGCAGCAAAAGCCTAGTTGTTAGAATAGCTGATTTCGCATAACGAAGTATAAGCCTAAGGTTAAACAAAATTCTCGCAGCACTGAAGTAAAGCTGCGCTGTAATTTCGGTGGTAGCTATAGTAGACTTGTTTTTTGAAGGAAGTAATATATTAAGTGACATGGTGCAGATGTCCAGTGAGTAAAGGGTTGACTGAATGTTCAGCGTGATGACAGACAAACAGTTGTTAGTCAATGTTAACTATCCGGATATCTGAACTAAAACGAAATTCAGTTATTTTAGCAAGGGAAAGGTTATTCCCTCTAGCCATGTCTGAAATAAATTGCAGAATGTGAGAGCACTAAATGGTATTATATATGAATAAAGTAACCTATGTAGCGAACGTATACATGGTGATCGGAAATTCCCGTTTGGAACTGAAGAATAATTACGATTTATCGCTTGGCGCACACGTCCCCCGCTCCCCATCTTTTCACATGTGTACTTGTCCCAGTATTCGTTACTGCTTATGTTGCGAATTATAATAAAACACTGTACTTGGCCATCCCAGGGGCACCTCTCAGCTTGCCACTCCAAGCACCCTCTGCCTATTGTGGTACCGGTACGTCCAGTATGGAATTCTAACATTCTGTTGTTATGTGTCTTGTCAGGTTGGAAGACAAGCAATTGTTATGTTACACCGTATGGATTAAAAATCCTAGGCCTAAATCGCAAAAATATCATTATTAGTAAATAGTTTCAGCTCACTTAGGAGCCACATCCACATCTAACATACATAAAGCTGCATACAAGAGATTAACAGTAACATTGTTTAATAACTGAACTTCCATTTTTCGTTATATTCCACAACAAAAGTATTATTTTGTTCAGTATGTGTCAACCACCAGATATTACACATCATCATAATCTGTCTAGCTGCATCGCCCTTAAATAAATTAAACTGAAATCTCCTGTGGGAATGTACATACTAGAAAATGTCTAAGATCGTAATAAAAATAAACGCACATCAAATTATATCTGGTAAATAGTATAAAACTAATGTGTCAACTGAAGGAAAAGGTTGTAATTGGGTTAAAAACCTTTTTTTCGACACTGGCTATTTACTATACACTGATCAGCCAGAACATTATTACCACCGACCTACTATCTATATAAAACCATCCAGACGATAGCAGCCTCACCTGGTGACGAATGACTGCACGAGGCATGTAGTATCAGTGGGTGTGCTTTCCGTGTGTAGAATGAGAAGGGCGCGCAAGCTGAGTTTGATCGAGGGCAGATAGTGATGGACGAGGGGCTCGGCATGAGCATTTCAGAAACAGCAAGACTTATTCGAGGTGCGCTATGGTGAGTATCTTCAACACACGACGAAATCAAGGTGAAACCATGTCCAGGCGTCAAGGGGTTGGTCCGCCACCCCTCGCTGCAGCTGTTGGACTTCGTAGGCTGGGCAGACCAGTAAAACAGGACAGTCAGCGAACTGTGGCAGAACTGACATCAGGGTTTAATGCTGGTCAGAGTACAAGTGTGACTGAACACACAGTGCACTGGACACTCTTAACGATGGGCCTCCGCAACCGACGATCCAGTCATGGGTCAATGTTGGCACCACAACGTCCGCATCTACGACTGAAATGGGCACGTCGCCATCGGCAGCGGACGTTAACCCAATGGCAGAGCGTTGCATGGCCTGATGAATCCAGACACTTTCTCCATCGTGCTGATGGGAGGGCGCGAATCCGTCGTCTTCCGGGGTAATAGCTCCTTGACACCACGGGAGTTACCTGTGGAAGAGTATTCCCGTCAAAGGCACATTGTAGATTATATGTTAGTACACTTAGCTTATGTCGGTAAATAGCACATCAGCGCGATGACGTAGATGTTGTACCCTCCGCCACACTTTAATTAATATGCGTGGCCTATGTCGGCCAATAGCATAAACGAACTTAACGTTGTAGACTATAGGTTAGTGCACTTGACCTATGTCGGTCAATAGAACATAGGTACGATGACGGAGATGATGTACCCTTCGCCATACTCGAATATGCATGACGTATGTCGGTCATTAGCATACATGAATTTAACAATTATGCAGCAAAGTACATCGTAGACTATATTTCAGTGTGCTTGACCTATGTCGGTCAATAGCACGTAAGCGTGATGACGGAGACCTTGTACCCTCCATCAAACTTTATTTAATACCCTTGGCCCATGTCGGTCAATACTAGTTAAGTGTGATGACAGGGGCGTTGTACGCCTAGTTACACCCTAATTAAATTATAGATAATGAATAAGGTTTCAAATAAGTGAGATAAATAAGGTGGTCTCTGTTAGGCATGTTCGGTGGGAATACTTCACACGATGACCGTATGTGCTCAAAGTCGTAAAGGTAATCCTTAAACTTTATATACCCAACCAAATAAATTTACTACCATTTAATACAATTTGCGTATAGTTAATACACATAGGGACTTCATCTGCACAATGCTTAGTTTACTTACAATTACGGTTATCAGTTCCCAACACGTGATATACAACAGTCAGTGATATACAGCCTTGACTCTCCGTATGCGCACGCGCACGAGTTGCTATGTGCTCAGTGCAATTCCGCGAGCATCGGTCAGTGCCAACGTCGTTGCCGCTGCCAACCGACCGCATGGTGAAGAGATACCGGGGCTGGACTTCAGTTAAGCAGTTTTAATTCGACATGGTACCACGGTACTAAAGGTTTTAATTTTAATGTTGACTGTGCCTTACTTTGGGGTGTTATAGTAATTTTATACTTTTGAAGAAGGCTAGATTAATTTCCTTATTCGGTAGAATTGCCATTAACCAGTGTCATTGGCTACTCAATTCCAACATTCGACTTCATTCTGTAATTACTGAAATAAAACAACATAACGGCCATCTAGACAAGCTGCCAACACCGTAGGTTGCTGAAGTTTCAACAGGAAGTGATGCCTTACGTTGAACCACTTCGCTGCACAGCCTGTTGGTCGTAAACGTCGCGAAAACCAAAAGAAACATTGAATTACTGAACCGGATTGTCGGTAATTTCATAAATCACACCTCATTTTATGCTACCGGCATGAGTTTATTCGTAGTTCACATATAATTTATGTCATTTTCTAACCCACCGGTAGTAAAAACTTGGAAACTTTTGTCAGTGAAAAAACCTCATGGTCTTTCCGGATCAGAATATATTCTTCTCTGCCGGCGTAGGACACGTGACACCAATCGGAGTCAACCCAAGTGATAGCGATGCATTGTGTCTTGAGCATGTAATCTACAAATGATGTTCCCGGACTCTCATTGGCAATCATCTGCCTCGAGATGACTGGGTGTTTGTGTTGTCCTCATCATTTCATCATCATTCATGAATGTGGCGAGTTTGGACTGAGCAAAGGTTGAAAATTCGTACGGGCACTGATAACTGTGCAGTTGAGCGCCCCACAAGCCAAACATCATCATCATCATCTCAATGCCTAGCACAAGATTATATAATATTGTAGTTTGTTTGTCAGTGTGAGATATTGTCGATAAGCTGTGTGAGCACCATGCAGTAACAACTACGTTGTAACCACCCGTCATGCGACAAATGACCTAGAGAATTCAATGTATAAATGTACCACGTAATCCACATAAAATGTACCTTGAAAAAGAAAGTTGGTATATAAATTTGTGGCTCTTTAGTATGGCATGTTGACCTGAAGTCTGGTGTACGTGTATTTATCAATCGTCATTTTTATTTGAGGTCTTAGTACTGTGCTTCTGATGATATCTTGAATGCTGCATACCTGAAGGTTGTTTGTATTTTAGAAAACGGAGCGTTAAACGGAAAAAAAGGTTTACCTTTATAACATTTTGTTGTCTTTGGCTTTAACAGAGGACAGAAGTAGGTGGAGGAAGATCGAACATTTGAGCTGTGTATAGGATGAGTGTTATCGAAGAAATCACGTCAAAAAACAGTTTTTCTCGCTTCACGCAGGCTCCTTTTGATCTGCATTATTCCCATAGCCTGCAAGCCCACTGACTGTGTCTCTGTCATGTAAGAGTTAAATTGTTTCCTTGCCTCGGGAGTAAAACCTAGAACCAACGTAAGCTCGGTCGTGCGTTGTGATGACGTTCCCATAGACCAAGCGAGCAACTGCAGCATTACCCTGTTGATGGCTAAGACAGATAATTCGCAATAAAAAGCCGAAATAAATTGTATTTTCCGCGAGTGATGAGCTTCCTGCTCTAAAAACATGCATTTGATAGGTAACTGACACACCGAAATTGGAAATCATTCAGAATATTTAATTGAAATTCGTGATAGTATTTGGTGGATTACGAAGAATAATTCTGTGTCACTCCAGTAAGTAACACGATTATTACAGGGTGTGAAGAAATATTCTACAGCTTTGCCAAGTCTTAATCATTATTGCAGCAGGATGGAATACATAACCAAGGTCGATGTGTTTCTTGAATGGGATACCCATCCAGAAGTAAAGCCTGCACCTCAAAGACGTGTTGGAAACAGCTGACAAATTGACAGGTACCTCAAAGCCAACTGAAATATCATGAATTAGGAGCAGGGTAAATTAATTGTACGCCCTCCTTTTCATAGCTGTCATTATTTTATTTGTGCTTAAGTCTGTATGTTGTCAGAATATTTGCTCGAGAATTATCGAGGGATAAAGTTAAGAAAAGACTGCCACATTAAGTGTTCATTCTAATGAGTGGCTCAACAACAGCAAGGCTTGAAATAAAAAGAAATTTTTAAAAAAGTAGCCTGGAGAGGCGTTTACACACACAGACTCACAGAAACATTTGGAGATACGATTGCTACGGTACAGATGTGCAGACAGTTCTGAAATGAGTGGTGGCTGTCCACACGCTGATGATTCATTAAGTGAAACAACCAAGATTCTTTAATAGCGCTGTCTATCAGCAGAATAACTAAACAAATTTCTGCCATTGAAGGGATTGTTCAACAGCGTGTGAAGAGTATGAACATCTATGTTTTCCACACACAACACAATCCTATGAAAGTATAGCTAACCACAGCAATGCACCCTATCCTTACACCATTCTGTAGGCGATTTAATTTTTTCGTTGCAGACATAAGTATTTTGGAAACGACAAAGAAGAATAACAGACTATCACACAATCATACACCCCAAACACCACTTCTCCCACCACTAATCTCTATAGCGAATTTCTCATAAATCATCACCCCACATACAGAACTGTAACGTAAAGTCTTTTATTTATTTATTTATTTATTTTGCCGCACTCCAAGTTAGCTTGGCAATTCCCTACGGATCCGAAGTGTCTCACTTATGAAAGTAGTGCACCATCGAAAATAACTACAATGTCCAGTGACACTCTTAGAACTAGTACCTGCGTTCTATTCTCGAGGAGGTATAGCCACTGACTTCTTGATTCCGCGTGTTCAAAACGGGACCTGACTTTCTTTACGATGGACCAGCGTGCATTTTCGGCTATCAACACTGTGGGTACAGTTTCATTGGCGAATTGTATCTCCCACGGACCTTTGCCCCTTAAAGCACTACTGTACAAAGCTCAGCCACCTCCCTCAGCATGAATGTTATAATAGCGCAGTTGACGTCACAGGCCAGCCTCATATCAACTAGAGAAGAAGCGGCGTAAGAAGCATCTTGTAATTAACGAGTGTATACAAATGTATGCAACCAACATTCGTACCCTCAGATCCCAGTTCGTTTAATTCACTGAAGCTCTTACAGCTCGCTCCATTGTTGAGAGAAATCATTTTTCAACCATCAATAGTAAACTGATCGAGACGGACTGCTCCTTCACCAATTCATTACTGTTGATTTGTAGATGAAATTTTATAAAGTAGCTCGGTATTCAAAGCAGTCGACTACAGTTATTCACATAACGATCTGTTTCATGATTGCCAAGGAACTTACGAATTAATTTCAGTATCATATGTCAAGTGAGTAATTATCAGCCAATGATACTGAAATTTTGGGCTCAAAGCAATAAGTACTCCTATTTCGGCCTCTTCATACTTCGTTACAAATGCCCCAGAATCCCACTGTCATGAAAGATTTTCTGCCAGTTTCCGTTAATTACATGGAGCCAACAGATGAAGCAAAAGAAAACATTCTGTCCTGATCAGGTTACGCGTTTGTGCCTTTGTTGTAGATCTAGTACGTCTCATTCTATAGTTGGTTAACATGCTTTGTCGTCACAGTAACAAATCACCAGAGATGATTATAGATTCATACTTAGAGTACCGGCTCGCTGTCTTAAGATATTCTGACTGGGTGCTTGCTATTACTCTGAAAACAAGGTGAACAGGTAGTGTGGTGTGTCGATTGTACTTCGTTGCACACGCCTATGATATCTGGTGATCTACAGAGGAAGGAAGCACCTTCTATGTTTATGCAAGTTATTTAAAGGAAGTAATAATGTTGTCCAATGGAAAAGTCTTACTGAGCGATGACTAATAAGGGTAGCCCCATCAAACACCGCAATGCGGGTACCACACCTCGTAGATAGACGTATTAATGAGAGAAAGGATCAACTAAACTACAAGATAAACAATTAGGATTATTATCGGAAAATAAAAACATGGGTTACCCACTGAGATAAACAACTGAACACCTAATACTTGGGTGAAGGAATTCCAATGATGAATGTTAACTTTGGTAAAGGTGGGTGGACACGATAAATGCAAAGTTATTCAAATAATCCACAAATATGACCAGTGACAGTAAGCGTGGTTGCTAAATTACAGGAAGGACACGGAAAAATAGGGCTCGTATGCCAATGAGATTGCCAAACTGAATACTGAGAGCAAAAAAGCTGTCTACAATGTGTTAAAATGGAATGACTGGCTCCCGAAGAGAGTGAATTAATGTCGTGTCCCGATAGAACTGACAAACGGAATGAAGGCTCATCTTACCAAAACTCGTGGAACAGTGCCGAAGACAGCGGCAGTAGTGGCTGGAGATTTTAAAGTCAGGTCCCTCTGTACTCAGTGCTCAAATGTAAACATCTTTCTGTGCGATTGCAAGGTTCGTCTCATCAGTCGTCCAACAACAAGTCATTACTCTTCAGACTTCTAACACGAACTCATCAACCTTCCGTGACACAGCCTGAAGTATCTTCGTGTTGGACGTTCTGTGACTCTGAGTTTTCGCCAGACAATCTTGGCAGACATTGTAAGCACTGTATAGTGAAGCTCAGGTAAAGACGTTGAACAATCGCCTCCTATTTTGGATTTTTGCTATTTGCAGCGAATAGTGCCCCAGCGTGAGAATGCAGGCAGAAAGTCTCTTCATGTCTGTGGTATAATTTTGGAACAGTGCTATGAGGTGACCATCATACAAGTATAGCCGAGAAAGTGCATCCTCTACTTGCAAAATGGAAGGACCAACCAGAACGCTTGACGCTAAAATTTAAACCGCACCTTATTTTGTCCTGTCGGTCTTGAGGTAACGAAGATTCACACAGTCGAAATATATTTAACTTGGTAAAAGGCTTGTACATATAGTGTTGTTTTCTCGACAGCAGAAAGGAGTCCTATGTCCCGCACAGAGAACATAGAATGTGTGCACATAAAAGCTGGTCTGTCTCCCTGAGGGTACAAATCAGCCCAGGACTCTTACAGTTTTGTGGTAGCCATCTCCTTTTAAGAATGTTATATTTTAGCAGCCAACTCGCAGGCTCCGTGGTGTACAGTCCCCTAAATGTACTAAAAAGAGAGAAGAGGAAAGAAGGCAATAAAAAGGGCACTAAGGGCAGTCACAGGAGGTACTGAATCTTGATTGCAAATATAATTCAATCTCAGTTCAGCGATGGACTACTTGATCAGGGTAAAAAAGTATAAAAATATTTTGAAATACGTTGCAGGACAGTTTCAAAGAAAACTGGTCACCTAACGGAAAGTCACTCCCAGTGAACCTGAATTCACTTTTTAATGAAGATTGTTGAACCTAAACAGACATTCAATGTAACGAACGTTAACGGTTATGGCTTAGGGTTTTAAGGGCTTAAACCGTAAAGTGAATCAGAAGTTTAACAAAAGGGCTAGACACTTTGGTCCACGTAAAGTCTGCATTAGGGATTTTAAAGTCCACTAGACCTGAGCAAAAACGTATTCCTATTGCAACAGCAGAGGTCCTTTCTAAGCAATCTTGTTTCCCTAGAAGGTATCTTTTAGCCGAAAAAGTTATTGTAGATAGCAAAAATGGGATTCTTGATAAGAGTGATGCTATTATCATAAAATGTGATAAGGGCAATACTGTTGTCATTGTCAGGAAAGCAGATTATGTTGACAGAATTAAGCAGTTCTTTGCAGATATTAGCAATGAAAGAATCGAGAACGATCTCACAGAGGAAGAGCAGATAAAATTAAGTGAATAACTTGAAATATATAAAGAAATGTTTCACCATTTGAAATACAAACGCTATGAGATATGAAACCACATTCCCGCCCTAAAGGTTCGTAAAGATGGTAACCCTGTGATACCAATTGTTAATGGAAAAGCGCTTCTTGTAAAGTTTCACGAAAATTTTCGACTTTTAAAAAGTTACATTTTCAAGAAGCAGTGCACAATAAAAAACAGTAAGTAGTTAACTGATTTCATGAGGGATATAGCAAAAGTCACAGGTACGAAATTTGTTTCCCTTGGCATTGTCAGTTTATACAAAAATACCGCTGTGAGTGAGACAGTTGATATCATTAAAATAAATCCTTCATCTCATGCCAGGCTACCACAGAGAAAAATAATAGAATTTACTTATCTTATACCACTCGTTGTAAAGTACAGTTATTTTATGTTGAATGATTAAGTTTACGTTTACAAAGGTGTCCTCAATTTGATAAACACTGTTTCAGGTTTTTTATCAGATCCACTTATTAACCAGATTGAGAGTAAACTCTCGAAGGAAAACGCTGAGCTAGCGAAGAAAATTTTTCATTATGTGAGGAACATCGATGATACACCTTTGTTAGTTGACGATAATGATAACGACACTGAAGAAATAGTCTCTAAAATTTAATGCTTTACTCAAGAAAATACAATTTACTTATGAGCTCAAAAATGAATGTTCCATTAAATTCATTGATTTATGATTAAATTTTTTTGAATCTAAGCATTTTTGGAATTTTTCCTTTCAGTTACTTGTTGCATGTTCAGTGCTCCACTTTCAAAAGTAGAATGCGCCAGAGAAAAGGAAATTGTATATTATATTACCAAAGTGAAGTACTACCTCTCCAGTTAAACACAAAAATATTATAATAAATTTGCAAACAAACGCACAAATAAGAAGGTAAGTAGTACTGTACTAGACTAATGTAAAAGTAAAATTGGTTAAAAGTATGGGGCTCTACCATAGTATGGTGTAATTAGTCTCAAAACTGCTCCAGTGTTTAAGAAGATCAAAGTAAATATTTCTTTCTGTACCAACTAATATTTGGACGTGTGCTATCTCAAGGTGCTGATAAAATTAGTTTTTTGTATGAGTCATAGTTATATAAAGTTTCTCTTCTGGATTGTGATGCATGTTACATTGGATAGACTGGGCATAAATTGGAGGTCTGCTTTGGTAAACATGTTGCTACTTATAGAAAGTATATAGCGGATAAGACCAACTTTGCCAATCAACTTACAGAGAGTGGACGTTGCGTTCCAGCTGTTGACTCACAAGTGAGACTGTAGCACTGTTCTGAAAAGGGCGCAGGTTGATGGACGGGATGAAGATTTTCTGCCACCACAGTTCATCTGATATTCTCCTGCTCATTGAGCAAGTGATTGTTAAAAATATCTATTTTTGGGAGTTGCTTGAGAACCACATTTTCGATGGGGGTGGGTGTCGCAATTAATAGAGTGTATGATATTTGAGCAGGTACTCCTCTACTTTATAGCACAGGTGTTTGCATAATAGATTGAGCGCATTTATTACATGCTCTAGATTACTGTGTTTTTCTTGTTAGATTTACGGCAAGATGGAGTAACAAACATTTTTGATTTTGGCTACTCCTTGTAAAATTTTATATTTTAATTTTGTAAGAATTTAATGTAGAGTTGTTTTACAGTGGCTTGTCTGTCAATTACACCTGTTAATTTTCCTGAATAGATTCTTACCGATAATTGGTTGTTTCCCTGGCCCTCTACAGCCATGTTTTCCACATCCTTGTCCTTCGCTGTCTGTTTCATATTCTAAATAAAATAGCTTTTTTTTTAATTTCACATGATATCGCATTTGTATAAAACTGTGCTTATGGATTTTTAATTTATGCTTCCTTATGCAACTGTATCTTCCCTCCATTAATAGACGACACTTCTACCATTTTTAACAGATTTTTTGATTTTTGACTTACTTATGTGTATGTTTGTGTGGACAATTGTTATAATTTATTCGGTAGCTTCTAATATTAACAGTGTAAAACTATGTGCCCGACCGAGGCTCGAACTCGGGACCTTTGCCTTTCGCGGGAAAGTGCTCTACCAACTGAGCTACCGAAGCCCGACTCACGCCCGGTACCCACAGCCTTACTTCTGCCAGTATCTCGTCTTCTACCTTCCAAACTTTACGGAAGTTCTTCTGTGAACCTTGCAGAACTAGCACTCCTGAAAGAAAGGATATAGCGGAGACATGGCTTAGCCACAGCCTGGGGGATGTTTCCAGAATGAGATTTTCACTCTGCAGCGGAGTGTGCGCTGATATGAAACTTCCTGGCAGATTAAAACTGTGTGTCCGACCGAGACTCGAACTGTCCCGAGTTCGAGTCTCGGTCGGGCACACAGTTTTAATCTGCCAGGAAGTTTCATATCAGCGCACACTCCGCTGCAGAGTGAAAATCTCATTCCGATTAACAGTGTATGTTGCGTCAGTAGTAATGGAGTAATGGAGTACACCTATCTCGATATTTTTAGAAAAATTGACTCCAGGTGTACTACTTGCCTGCATAGAGGGTGTTCTTCGACTAGGTGGCCAAACAGGTCTGTAAACAATAAGTACAGATCATGTTTGTATTTGTCAGGTATGCTGTTTCTTGTCAGATATGCTGCAGTCTTGTATATGCTTGTATCCTTTTTGTTTCTGTTACCTCTAACTCTGATGTTGGCTATTCTATAGTAAAAAACGACATGCAATAAATTCAGATTGTTCGCGACTGATCGCTGCATTTTTCCATTTGTATGTTTGCCAGCATAACTGAGCAATATATAATTGTGTTACTAATTTTGCAGAATTATTAGTCAAGATATTAAGTGCATAAATAAATTAGTATTTATATGAAAAACCATACTTGTAACGAAAAGGTTGTTCATATGCAGGCTATCTAGAGAAGCATAATTTACGGTAACTACTCATTTCAAAATATACAGCAACTAAGGCCTATCAGCTTATAATGGTTCTAGGATCTACTCTCCAGGGAGACCAGCGTTTTAATACATACATGACAGAGCTACAGTCATTGGACTTTCAGATTGTGGGAATAATTCATTTCAAAAGGATCCTACATGAATAGACAAATTATTTTCTGACGTTATTTCTTCAAAACGAATCATCCTGTACACGGCACAAATGTTCGAGCTACCTTCACATCCTTTACCATTCTGTTAAATCCAAAGAGAACAAAATGTCACACATTTAGCGCCCCGTTTTCCAACCCACAAACAAGACTACTCATAAATATCCAACACCCAATATGTCATCACAAGAACAGTACTAGAACATTAAATAAAAATTGATGATTGATGAATACCATTACATCAACCTGCGTATCGACAGACTAAGCAAAATCGCCACGGATTATGTACCAACGGCCTTGTTCTGATGAACTTTGTCCACAGTGGCAAGTTATGTACTTAGTGCTCCCCATGTCATATGCTGCGTGAGCAGTGGTTACGACACTGATTTATTGTAATGTGCATACTCAGTTCATCAAAAATATTTCACGCTCAAAACCAAACTTCAATATTAAATAATCTAATGCTTGCCAGTTTGAGTAAGAAACTCCATTTGTAGATCACAGACTGAAGACGTGATGCCTCGTGATTATCTCGCCTGACTGCGCCTAGTGTCAGGCGTCCAGAGGCAGTCGAACAGAAACTGTTTGTTCCGGCGTATCGGCAAACGCCTGCACGAAAATGAAGAATACAAGAGCAGAAAAGACTGTGAGACGACGTCAGCCACTAGACTGCTGACTAGGTCCTAATCACGGCAGGAGTGGCCTCTGCAAGAAGAGAATATAAGCGCCGCTCCTGCCAGCATCGGCCGCACAGTACTAGATGGCGCAGGACTAGACCGGTACTAGCAGAGCACTACGATAGCAGTTATTAGTGATCCATATCCATTGCCCGTATGGACATAGCATATACAGAAAGACACTGACTA
Organism: Schistocerca serialis cubense; assembly: GCF_023864345.2. NCBI lineage: Eukaryota > Metazoa > Arthropoda > Insecta > Orthoptera > Acrididae > Schistocerca > Schistocerca serialis. The sequence goes on along the minus strand of NC_064641.1, from coordinate 667,285,922 downwards.
CTTGCATGTCACCCACCGCTTGCGACACGTTCTTGTAATACAATGTTAAGTATAGTTAACCTTCTTTATTGTAATAAGAACTATTAATCTGATTTGCTTGAATTGTTGTATAGATACGTCAGAAAGCAGCGCCCTTTAAGCACCCTGTAAGAGACGAATGGGCAGGATCCCACGATGTTCTGATGAGGACAGGCCGCCATGAGATTTTTCACGGGAACGTTTCCCAAGTTTTTACTATTATTGGAGTCTTCGAAAATATAGTAAATTGTTTCTGAGCTTCCGACAGATATCAGTATGTTAGCAGACAACGAAGTACGATTTATTAAATTATGGAAAAATCTGATGCAGTAGCTCAACCATTCTTTTGAAATGTGTGACGTTTAGAACAAACAGATTGGACAGCGGTGTAGCTCAATGGAAGGCAACACCTCCCGTAGAAAGTTCCGCATTCTACAATGTTGACATTTTTTCTAGATGTTCGTTCAGCGAATTTATTACAAAATCAAGCCGGATGTAGTCACTGGGTGCCAAAGGAAGCTGGTTAATGGCGATTCGACCGAACAAAAAAAAGTGAGTATTGAACAAGTTGCAATCCTCTTTAGGGAGTCAGTCTCATACAATGTGGCGCACCTGCATTGCGATCAAATTATATGTCTACGAAAAGTGGAAACTGATGGTCTGGCGGGTTGATGCTATTTTGATGTACCAAATGGGTAGGTTCTATTACCAACTCAGGAAATGGTTTGTAATAGGCACTAACAAATCTAATTCGACTCTGGTTCCGCGAAGTGGAGGGCGCACGACTGCAACGCGGTTCCAGTTTCACGTCTAACGTGGTTTCCCTTCGCTACCGACTGGACGTTAGATTGGGGCACGACAGAGGCGGAAGTGGCGCAATGTAGGTAGCCTGGTACCACTAACCTTCTTTACATTAGTAATTTTATTTTACGCAATGAACCAATAGCCACGTTAAATCACAGAGCATTTATTTCGTCTTTTATTTGAGGTGGAGATGAAAATATCTGTTCTGAACTAAGATAAGAGTTCGAATCGTCCCATTCGCTGGATTTGATCCCTTCGTAATGATGCAGTTCCATCAATTTCATCTTTGTTCAAGATTCTAAAGTCCTGAACGCCTACACCTATTGGTCTGACAAAAAGTTTTCGTTATTTCCTTCCAAGGTCTAACATGAGCACACCTAACAGCTGGTGGGAAATAATTTTAATTTTTTAAGTCTCTTCATTCGTTGTCAAAAATAACGATATGTGGCTGTTTTGCCACCCAGTGAGACATTTAACGTTTCCATACATCCAGGGAACTCCCGGGCACTGACGCCATACGCTCATTTCCATCTTCTGAAGTTCAAATATACCGATCCTAAATGCTGGTGAAAGAGAATTCGTACGTGTCTCGGTTTGTGTGTAGACAAGTCGATGTGAAGATTGTCCGATTGCCAGTCAGAACTGAACCGTTCATCACGTTATTTCTAATTCAAGCATGCTCAGTTTTCGCTACTGCTGAAAGAAATCTATAATGTCCAGTCGTGCTTAGAAATCAAAGGCGATATGCGTTGGGTTCGAATTCCACGAAGGCAGAAATCATTCATTCATCTTGTTATTTCTGTTCCAAACGTCTCGCTAGTACTGAAAGAATTCGACATCTGACATTTGACTGTGCTTAGTTAATAACACGATTCAGTGACGAATGCAAATCGTCGTCCAGCACGAAGCATTAGGTCGTGTAATTTAAGTCCCGGTGGCTGTGATGGAAACCATTTTAACATCTGTCGTGGTTAGTTAACAGGGACAACAGTGGCTTGGTAGGAGTCCTAGTATAGTACAGATATTTTCGGCAGGTAGTTCCCAGTTCAGAATTTTTAACTGACACTAGTTAAAAGTAAGGTATATCACGTCTCTATATGCCTAATCAGCAACGAAAATTAGTTCCGTGTTCGCGTCTCGGCCCTGTACAACAGCTTGCCTGTAGTTGTTGGGTTTGGACTGAAATCTAGAACAAAACAGTTTGCGACGTCCTTGAAAAATATGCGCAACTAGCCGCTCATGAATAACTTATGTTTTTAATATCATTTTGTGGACATAACAAGTGCGGTAGGTGACTTTAGAATTGCACATAGATCCAAGCTCCATTATGAATACAATATAATTACTAAGGATACGTTGTTGATGCTTATTTTTATTTAATCGTGTCAGAAGCATCGTACATAAAATCAGAATGATTAACACATACATATCAAGTATATAACAAATACAAAAAGAGTATAAAAGTATACAGATATATAAGCAAGGTCAAGTAGTTTCTTATTTTATGAACTCTTGGACCAGAACCTGGCCACGTCCAGTGCTTCCGGGGTTGTTGTTGTGGTCTTCAGTCCTGAGACTGGTTTGATGCAGCTCTCAATGCTACTCTATCCTGTGCAAGCTTCTTCATCTCCCAGTACCTACTGCACCCTACATCCTTCTGAATCTGCTTAGTGTATTCATCTCTTGGTCTCCAACAACGATTTTTACCCTCCACGCTGCCCTCTAATGCTAAATTTGTGATCCCTTGATGCCTCACAACATGTTCTACCAACCGGTCCCTTCTTTTTGTCAAGTTGTGCCACAAACTCCTCTTCTCCCCATTTCTGTTCAATACCTCCTCATTAGTTATGTGATCTACCCATCTAATCTTCAGCATTCTTCTGTAGCACCACGTTTCGAAAGCTTCTATTCTCTTCTTGGCCAAACTATTTATCGTCCATGTTTCACTGCCATACATGCTACTCTCCATAGAAATACTTTCAGAAACGACTTCCTGACACTTAAATCTATACTCGATGTTAACAAGTTTCTCTTCTTCAGAAACGCTTTCCTTGCCATTGCCAGTCTATATTTTATATCCTCTCTACTTCCACCATCATCAGTTATTTTGCTCCCCAAATAGCAAAACTCCTTTACTACTTTAAGTGTCTCATTTCCTAATCTAATTCCCTCAGCATCACCTGACTTAATTCGACTACATTCCATTATCCTCGTTTTGCTTTTGTTGATGTTCATCTTATATCCTCCTTTCAAGACACTGTCCATTTCGTTCAACTGCTCTTCCAAGTCCTTTGCTGTCTCTGACAGAATTACAATGTCATCGGGGAACCTCAAAGTTTTTATTTCTTCTTCATGGATTTTAATACCCACTCCGAACTTCTCTTTTGTTTCCTTTACTGCTTGCTCAATATACAGATTGAATAACATCGGGGAGAAGCTACAACCCTGTCTCACTCCCTTCCCAACCACTGCTTCCCTTTCATGTCCCTCGACTCTTATAACTGCCATCTGGTTTCTGTACAAATTGTAAATAGCCTTTCGCTCCCTGTATTTTACCCCTGCCACCTTCAGAATTTGAAAGAGAGTATTCCAGTCAACATTGTCAATAGCTTTCTCTAGGTCTACAAATGCTAGAAACGTAGGTTTGCCTTTCCTTAATCTACCTTCTAAGATAAGTCGTAAGGTGAGTATTGCCTCACGTGTTCCAACATTTCTACGGAATCCAAACTGATGTTCCCCGAGGTCGGCCTCTAACAGTTTTTCCATTCGTCTGTAAAGAATTCGTGTTAGTATTTTGCAGCTGTGACTTACTAAACTTACGGTTCGGTAATTTCCACACCTGGCAACACCTGCTTTCTTTGGGATTGGAATTATTATATTCTTCTTGAAGTCTGAGGGTATTTCGCCTGTCCCATACATCTTGGTCACCAGATGGTAGAGTTTTGTCAGGACTGGCTCTCCCAAGGCCGTCAGTAGTTCTAATGGAATGTTGTCTACTCCCAGTGCCTTGTTTCGACTTAGGTCTTTCAGTGCTCTGTCAAACTCTTCAAGCAGTATCGTATCTGCCGTTTCGCCTTGATCTACATTCCGGGGTGACATTCATCAAATCCTTCATGGTAAAGGTGCTAGGGCACACGACACACTGCGTGAGGTGGATGGTGGTTTGAGTGTGTCCATAGTCACACAGCGCCGGTTCATTTGAGAGGCCCAATTTGCGCATATTCTCTTTGGATCGTTTGATACCAGAGGGCAGCCTGTTAAGAGATTTCCATGTCGTCCATCCTTCCGTATGGCTGGGAGGGAGTTCTTCGTTTGGGACTAACCATTCCCCAAGGTGCGCGTTTTCTTCTCGCCACAATGCCAGTCTCACTTGCTGCGGTGTCTCGACGATTTTTCCTGCTGTGTGCAGGAAGCTTTTTCTAGATTTTAGTCGACGGTGGGCTGGCTGTTTGTACAGCGGGTGGGCGGGTGAGGTCAACGCCTTTGTCTTTTTCTTCCTGGCCGCTACTTTCCTTCTAATATCTGGTCGGGCCACGCCTGCCAGGCAGTACAGTCGAGGTTGGTCTCAGACAGCCTGTGATGATGCGGCAGGATTCATTAAGCGGTATGTCCACTTGCTTGGCGTGGCTAGAACTGTACCACACTGGGCACGCGTACTCTGCTGTTGAATAGCACAAAGCAAGAGCTGTGGTTCTCACTATTACAGGCTGTGCCCCCCATGTAGTGCCCGTTAGTTTGCGCATAATGTTGTTTCTCGCGGCTACTTTGTGTTTAGTGTTCATGCAGTGCTTTTTATAGGTGAGTGCTCTATCCAAGGTGACGCCTAAGTATTTTGGTGTTTCGCAATGTACCAGGGGCACTCCTTCCCAGTTAAGTTGTAGTCTTCGTGCAGGTTGTCTGTTCTTTAGGTGGAAGGCGCAGGTTTGGGTTTTCCCTGAGTTTGGTTTGAGATGGTTCCCTTTATAGCAGGTGGCAAGCTGTTCGAGGGCTTCTGACAGATTCTGTTCAACGGTTTCAAAGCTGTCTCCTTGAGCGGTAATGGCGCAATCATCTGCATATATGAAGCTTTCGGTGCCTTGGGGGAGGGGCTGGTCGTTAGTATATATATTAAAAAGTGTTGGGACCAGTACGCTTCCTTGGGGGAGGCTATATTTCTGTATCCTCCACCGGCTTCTCTGTCCCTGAAAACACACGAAGAATCTTCGATTCTGGAGTAGGTTTCCAATCAGTAAGGTTAGTCTGTAGTCCCTACTCAGTGCGTATATTTTACCCAGGAACAGTCGGTGGTTGACTGTGTCGTAGGCTGCTGATAGGTCTAAGAAGTGGGATCAGGAGGGGCTCGATGGCGTCCGTGATTCTGTGGAGTATCGTCCTTTCCAAAACCTTGTACATATGGTATAGCAGAGAGATAGGCATGTAGTTTTTGGGATTGTCACATTCTTTGCCTGGTTTTAGGATGGCAATGACTCCGGATTTTCTCCAGATTTTTGAAATTTTGCAGGATGTCATGCAGTTGTTCATCATATCGACCAGCCATTTCCTTGTTACAGATCCAAAATGCTTTATTTGCTCGACGCATATATCATCAAGGCCGGCTGCTCTCCGCATTTTGCACTTACTAATCGCCGTCTACAGTTCCGCCAAGGTAAATGGCTTGGATTGTCCTTCGGTCTCCTGAGGGGGGTTTCGTTCTATGCCCTTCTTTTTTGTCTTTAGGTTTTCGTATCTTGGTGGTTTCCCATTTGTCTGTAGTTGGTGCGCAATTTGGTCTGCTGTGACGTTCGCGTGTAAATTTGGTTTGGTGGGGTCATTGGCTAGACGTTTTATAAGTTTCCAGACCTTTTGACTATCTCTGCCAAAATTAGTTTCCTCCATCAGTTTGGTCCATTGCTCCCTTCTCACTTCTGATATCCGGGAGGTAATAACTCTTCCTTTGGTGAGATAGACCGTTTGATGTTGTTAGTCAGTTTTTCTAACTGGTTAGTTCATTAACCAGTTAATACAGACTCACTCGTCAAGAGAATGATGGTGTTCTGAAAAACCTTTGAGAAATGAAGAATGCTTCATATTAGCATAGTTATGAATCAAAAATTCTTAAAAAAATCTCTTATTCGCAAATGAATTTGATTTTGACTAAAGTTTATGGAATGATATGTGGTAGAATTATAGTTGTCTGAGATACTAATGAGAGGGCTATTATTGTAAAAGTGCCACTTATTGCAACATATCTGAGTTTAGAAGCATTATGGATTTTCTGATCTCTAGTATAGTGTTTCTTAATATTTGTGGCACCGTGATATTTATTTATATGAGGAGTTACTGCCATTCGGAGCATTGTTCCCTAGTGGTTACTTATGGTAAACATTTTGTTTAGTCAAACGACTGTACCGAAAAGTGATTAGAGAGCTTGAAAAACATTTATGGTATGTAGGCTGCATGCAAATCAGACGGAACGCAATTCAGGTCGTTCGGATACTTTTGTGCGTGAGTGTACGTTTTCTTCCGCTTTTGATTCTCTCGCTTGCGGAGTTGCTAGTGCCAGCCGAAAGGCATTTCGTTGAATTAATAATTTCGGACATCAGAGTGGAACTGTATTGACTGTACTCACAATTTTAATAAACGCAATTATGGACCGATATCAGCTATCGGGAATTGAACTTTGGTTGCTTTTTATTAAAACTGAGTTAACGGTGTAGAATCTATTGAGTCAGGGGGACTTAAAAATCGTGAAGGCATGGTTATGTCAAAGATATTAAGGGGAATGTTAGTTAACTGTGGAGAGACGAAATGACGATTTACTCATGATGTGTGTTACGTTTACCTTTTCATGTACCTAGGGGAATAATCAGTGGTAATGGAAATAAGTGTGTGAAAACAGGATTATAATTTCAACAGTTTGCGTGTAAGAGCCAGAAATTATAATTACTTCTGTTTGAAAATAAAGACTTTAACCTTGGCCATATTTATTATGGCACACTGATTATTAAAAAAGAAATACGAGTAACAGATGTGAGCTGTCCTACTAATTTAACTGGCCAATGGTTGAAGATTGATTAAATTTTGATGAAAATTTACCAGCGGGTAGCTCACTTTAAAATGCATATTTGTAGGTGAAGGTCTGTCTATTTGTGCCTCACAGACTATAGTCTTCCTACGCTCGTGACTTAAAAATTTTCATGATATTTGAGATACTTCTTAGATTATCTCACACATTTCATTATGATATGTTTATGGCACCGACATGTCAACTCTTTGACATAAGCATCGCTTCAGTCCAGAAGAGCATTAATATGTGTCGGCGATGCTCGTGGTAAAGCATAGCTGTTTGTTACTAATACCACTCCACTGGCATCAGTCAGTGGCGTTTCGTGGTTTTTTATTTCATTCTACTAATTCCTACTAGCTGTCGCTTTTGCCCTTATCTCTCTTCAAAGATTACATCTAACATATTTAACTTTCACCTATCATCTTCATTCACCACATTATTCGACACCCAGTTTACAAGCTGCTATGGGATATGAGAATGGTGGACAACTTGAAAGTGGTTCAGTGAAACCTCTGCCAGGCACTTTATTTCGAATAGCAGAGTAATCACGTAGACGTACTTGTGGAGTCTAATCAAAGAATGTAAGTGTCGGTAGATTATTGCACAAAACGTATTATTCTGAGAATAACTTCTTTCTACATTGTAACGGCTCGTATAATCTTCAGAAGAACTTATTCAACCTGCAAAAGCAGCAGTACGGTACACCAAATGCATGATGGTATCACCTGAACTATTTTTCTAAGAAAATTGCATTTTTTGTAAGTGTCGTAAAGGTAATCCTCTGTGTTATGGAAGCTGTTGCCTTGCTAAGTATGTTGCTTTTTTTGTTAAAGGCCTTGCCGAGAATGAGATCGAAGCTTAAAATGTCTAGTGTGAGAGTGCACGCGCACGCGTGCGCGCACACACACACGCACACACACACAAACACACACACACACACACACACACACACACACTCACACAAACACAAACACACACGCGCGCGCACACACACACACACACACACACACACACACACACACACACACACACACGCACACACACGCACCAAACTCCGCTTGTAGTGTTCCTGAGAGCGTCAGTAGCTCAACATGCAAACGCAGAGTTAGACTTTATGATCACGTAAAAAGAATTTACGATTCGAAAGGGACGAAACTCATCTTCAGTACCTTTAACTCAAAGCTGGTAAGAAAAATCTCTTGCTATGTGAAAGCCAACAAAGGTCCAAATGAAACTGGTATACAACCGGAAGACTCACAAGACGAAGACTACTGCAGAAGAGCTTAAAGCGTTCCCTTTTATTTTTTTATTTTCTTCTTGTTAACTCACGTTCGAAATTGTTCGACGAATGTTCGAGGGTGAACGACCGAACTCTTTTAGTGTTACTCCGATAATTGCTTCTCTATCGGAAGTTAGAACCGGTCTGAGATATTTTATCCGGTCATTCCCTTTGCCGTATGTAACATTTTATCGTCAGATTTGTTTGAGTTTGATCGTAGCACCGCATTACACGAAAAGGACTAACATGACGGATCAATACAGTTGGAGGGTTCTCGAAACTTCTCATATTTGTATATTACGGAATATTCCATGTTTACTTCTGTAGCAACACTCCCTTCCAGAAGGGAGTTCAGTTTTGTTGCGACTGTACGTTGGTGTTCGTAATAAACGTGCTTTCAGTGTTACGTGTTGTCCTCCATTGACGATCTTGCTTTCGAATTTTGACTTGAGTGTGGTTGACACGTGTCATTAAATGTAGCTAAATGACGATGCTGTAGCTTCCACGAAAAGTTTATTTGTTTTATATAAATATGTAGTAACTATGGATTTCTAACGTTCCCGTTATTTTTTTCATATTTGCGCTGCCACTGGAAAACATTTGTTGACATTGGGATGGATTTTTACATTGAATATTGGTCGAGGAACCAATAACCATTCTCTTTTAATGCCTCGTAGACTGCCGGAGGAAAGGGTGCTTGTGGCTTAATGAGGGTTTCTATGAAAAATTTTAGCGAAGTAAAAGCTGGCTGAAATAAAATTTCTTTCCTCTGGAATTTGCCTAAAGCAGTTTCGGGCAAACTCGTCAATTCAAACTCCGTATGATCGGACAAGGAGCCGAACCCTGCCCCCTGAATGCGAGACTCGACAGCTGCGCTATATCGCCCTGAAACAATAATTATCACAGGGGTGATCTATAATAAAATACTCGAAACAAATTACTGCGGCGCAACATGAACAATGCATTCAAAACCTCCTAATTAGAACAGAATAATGCGCAAATTAAGGAACAAGACAAAATTCCTTGAAGGAGAGCTGTAACTGCATTCCATTTGCCGGGTTCAGTGACTAATTTAGCGTTAACAGTGTCTGGTTGTCAGAAATCAAAATAGTGTGCTGTTAGTACCCACGTCAGCAAATATTCTTACTAACGTCATAGAGTATACGTATAGCTCCATCAACAGAAACGGTTCCGAGACGCTGATATGTGCTTTTCCTTTTGAGAGCAGAGATTTTATGGCAGACGTCGTTTCAAAGAAGGGGTGTGCTAAAACTTGGAGATTATCTCCACATGCAGACGTTTGTTGGAATGCAGCCATGAAGAAAGAGGTATAAAAATCAACGGAGTGTGAAACAAATTCGGTGGTGTAAACACGTAGTCTCTTGGTTTCTAACCATGCCTTACGGAGGATATGTCAATTATTACCTGAGGTTTTACAATACTTTGTTGCTCCAACATCTCTGGCGACATGTCCTGTAATGGGGTTCGCTTGTTTTGTCTGATATTTCGTCACGAAATTGTAAACACATCTGCTTTTGTATTTGAGTTTAATGAAGAGGCTGGGTTGTCTCTTGATGATTTATCATTCTTATGAGTCGTATAACATCTAATAACGAGTTCAGAGTGTAAGAGTTAATAAGTTGTATATGTCGTTTTGCCGGCCGGTGTGGCCGAGCGGTTCTGGGCGCTTCAGTCTTCGAACCACACGACCGCTACTGCCACAGGTTCGAATCCTGCCTCGGGCATGAATGTGTGTGATGTCCTTGGGTTAGTTAGGCTTAAGTATGGGACTGATGACCTCAGATATTAAGACACATAGTGCTCAGAGCCATTTGCACCATTTTTGTATATGTTGTTTACTATAGTTACGATTATCTTTGTGATGACGACTTTTGGTTTTCTACTGTATGCAGGAATCAGGAGATGGTCTCTTAACGAATGAAACCGATACTGCAATAAATGTTGCAGTACTGTATCAGTGTGTAATATTGAGTATTCATCACATGTATTTCTATTATTGCATTGTTCAGATGTAGCCCTGTGTGCTTTAACCCACTTAACAGAGCCACTCTCGGTTTCCTCGTTTCCTGTAATGTTCTCTGAAACGATTTCACCAAATTATTTAAATTATAGAAGTCGAATAATGAAGCCAAATTCAGTGTCAGCGATGTGTTGATCACAATTTCGTCTTTTCGAAGAAGATTTTCAATCCAGTTTTTTCTGCATCAAGCCGTTGTATGCTCTCCGGAAGGAAGCGCCTTGTGACGTTGCCGTAACGTGGTGCGGTACAAACATGGCAGAGACGAACGTGGAATATTCTGCGACGATATTGTCAGCGAATGAAGAAATCAGCTGACACGAGCGACTTTGAAAATAATGGCGCGGCTCCTGGGAACGAGCGAAAACGGCGAATCTGGTCGTCTCGTCGCGCTTCACCACAACAAGGGAGGAGCCTTTCATATCTATGTCTGCCGTACTAGAACAAACAGTGGACTCCAGGCAATATTTTGTCTCATTTCGCACCAGTGGTCCAGGCTAGCAGCACCTTCACTAGGGAATTACCGTTCCATGCCGAGGCTGTATGTTACGGACATCCTGCGTAATGTGTTACCTATCATGCGACAGTATCTTGGTTCTGTTTCTCAATAGGATAATGGTCTTACACGCACACACACACACATGGCACATGTCTTTATTGCTACCTGCGTGATGTTGAGGTATTCATGTGGCCTTTAAGATCCGCACATCTGTCCCCGCTACAACTTCTGTGGGACCAGCTTAGACATCAACTCTGTCCGCCTGCCAGAATCCAGATATCGAGGACGAGTTAGCTGGGGGCAGCTTACCACAGGCGAGGATACAACAGTTTTACAACACTCTAGCTAACAGAATTGGTTTATCCATTCAGGCCAGAGGGAGTGCAGCGTCCTACTGACAAGTGGACCCATACTGTCAAGTTCTCTGATTATTTTTTCGATTTCGTATTCACTCCAATAATATCGTATACTCTCTAACCCGTTAAACTTCATTTTGTTTCTTCCTCCCTTTTTGAATGCTTCAGACTTTTTATCAGCCAGCGTTTGAAAGTGATACACAACTGAGAAGCGATCACAATAACAGCTTGTGACCATACAAAAAGGAACATGGCAAGGAACATCAATCAATATATTGACCTGCTAATTTACGAAACTTTGCCAATACGAAAACATGCGAAACACGGTAGGAATAGCGTTTATGAAAGAAACGAGCAAGGTAATACTAATATTGACTATTGACTGAGAGCCACATGGGTTTTGAATAAACTCACTCAATGTATGTTAAACAACAATTTCATTAAAATGGTTTTGGAACTGACCTCTATAAACTGGATTTAAATTCAATTCTCGCTGTCTCACCCGAAGTACTGCAATATCTTCGGTGGGGCTATCACACGTAGGGTGATAGATACCAGTGTAGCTTCAAGAGTCTCCACGAGACTGAGTCGGCCTTTTGTTCAGCCGTTTCCACTAAGTCCTTCAGCTTCGTCTAAGATATCCCAGTCGATCAGTGGTCACGAACTGTACTCAGCTCGGCAGTCATTCCTCATAATGAACACATCGAACGTGGTATCTTTGACCGACACCGAAGGCAGCATCGCGTGGAGATGAATTACTTTTTCAAAAACATGGATTTATCTCCATCTCTCTGCTCGCGGATGCCATATAAATGTGTGATTTACAGTTACGCATACTAAAACATCACATAAAATCTAATTATCCGCTGTTACTTAGCCTCACAAAGCAGGTACCTTTCTATACGGTCACTTTCCCATGACAGATGGTGTGGTCTCCGCAGCCGATTAGTTTGCTCTAAGCAAACACGACCGCTACTGCCACAGGTTCGAATCCTGCCTCGGGCATGAATGTGTGTGATGTCCTTGGGTTAGTTAGGCTTAAGTATGGGACTGATGACCTCAGATATTAAGACACATAGTGCTCAGAGCCATTTGCACCATTTTTGTATATGTTGTTTACTATAGTTACGATTATCTTTGTGATGACGACTTTTGGTTTTCTACTGTATGCAGGAATCAGGAGAAATCTTCATAGTTGTCCATTAACATTGCAACGTCAGGAAGTGCAACAAATACTGAATTGTTTACTTATTGTAGCTGTACAGAATACTAGGAAGAGTTCACGAGCAAATTTTAAAGCAATATGGGAGTATACTAGTCGAAAACTTTACACTAGTAAATTAATGTTACAACCTGTCAAAAGCCTGAAAAACCATATCCCATAGGCCGGACAGCTGCGAGTTGTGCAGGAACAGAGTTAAGATTCTGCAAGGTTTCGACATGGATTTGGAGCCACGAAGACGCCACTGCCGTGGCTCGCTGCTCTGTGTTTCTCGCTTGAGGATCCACGGCATGAACAGCCCGATCGAGGTGGTACCACAGGATCTCCATTGAGTCTCAATCTGGGGAGTTTGCTGGCCAGGGGAGTCCTACTGGTTGATGCCATTGTGCTGCACATAAACAAACTGCATGTCGGCATGGACATGTTCCCCAGGGGTAGATGCATACTGGTGTTGATCGATTTTCCTTTCCAGAATGAGAAGATCATCCAAAGAATGGAAACATTCCACAAAATATAGCTCTCCCTCCGCCGGCCTCTACTCTTCCGACAATTGTTACACGTTATTTGCTTTAAGACGTTTCACGCCGTACACGCCTGCGGCCATCTGTCCAGTGGCGCAATACAACGTGGTTCATCTGAAAAGGCTACCTGTTGATACCTGTCACCATTCAGTGGACGTCCGGTTGCTGTATTGCCGTGCAAATTAGATCCTTCGTCGCTGATGAATAGCAGCAGCGTGCGAGCATGAACCAGGGGCCTGCTGCAGAGGCCCTTAGGCAGCAACGTTCGATGAACGGTCGCTGAGGGACACCAGTGGTAGCCCCTGGGTTCATCTGGACGGTCAGTTGCTGAACAGTTGCCTGTGTATTAGCCTGCACACATCTCTGCAGCTGTCATTGGCCACTGTCATCTTATGGCCTCTGGTTGGCCTCCACGGCCTTGTCGCCGGATTTGGATAGCACCATTTTACCATGGACGGCATAGTTGAGCCACGGCAGCGCGGGAACAGTTTACATACTTAGTAGTTTAGGAAATTCTTCCACTCATGGCCCGAAAATCATCGATTATGCCTTTTGAACGTGAGATAAATAGTAACGTTTTCGCATTGCGACAATGACTGTACTGTTTCTTACATCACCTGACATATTTTATATACCCCCTCCCCTACCCCACCCCACCTAATGCTAGTGCTACCAGGTGCCACATGTGAGTAGTTATTGCATGTTGAAGGCGAACATAGACAGTGGTCACATTAATATGACAGGACCGCGTAGCACACAGGACTGCCAACTGTGGCAGAAATTATGACTCTAAGCCGGCTTGGCTTCGAATCGAACTGATCACGGATGACAGATAAAAGGCACGTCATTCCACGCATCTTCAGCTGTATGCCGCAGTCCACGTGGTAGTGAAAGGAATTTAGTGATGCGCTAGACTCTTGGAAAGCCATGTTTTTAATGGAGGAGAAATCTGACGAAGTACATGACCAGGAGAAAGACAATCTCACCTGAACCTGTCAGTAATGTAACTACTGCTGTCCGAATTGCCAGCTGTGCAGAAGTGAGTGTGATGTGTAAGCAATGGCACCCCACATAATTATGTCAAGTGATGAAGCATTATGACTTTTATGGATACCTTCTAGTAATGTTCATTCTCCCCGGGGCCTTCACAAACGGATAAATCCATCGAGATATTTTACACTGAGCAAGGACTCTTTTAGACAGACGAGGTGCTGCCAATCCCACATCCAGTGCAGTCGCTGAGTGCTGACCCGTTAGCCTGCCTTTCTCAACTGCTGAGCCAGTGGGAACAGCAACAGTAGTCATCATACAGCCCGTAAGCAGGCTCCACATGTCATGTGAATACCTGCCTTCCTGCAAAAAAGCCCATTTCCTAAAGCACATTACGCCTGTTCTCTAGGGAGATTGAACATGGCTTTGATTATGGGCAACCTGTACGCCCTGATTTCGTATTCTCATGAGAGTTGTGAGAACACGACCAACATGACCAGAATTATCGATAACGGGCAGCCGCTCGCCCATTATCATGCTTGCTTTCTTAGATGAAGTACAAACATCATGTTTATGTGCAATGATGCCCTTGCTGTCTTCACATGGTTGTCATAGCTGGTTTCTGAGATCGACAGTAGTGAGACAAACTTCGTAGCAGCACATTTTCTTAGTGCAGGTTGACTACATAAGGGGCAGGTATGCACTAAGGGACAAATCTATTCTTCTCCTTTGATTGGCAGGTACTTAACTGTTTGTTCTCCTTTGATTGACGTCATTAACCTATTGTTCTCCTTGGATTGACAGGTCCTTAATACATTTGTTTGAGGAAAACAATATGTTTGCCCATAAGGACATAACTGTCCCTGATATAGGCAACCTGCAGTAACAAAATGTAGTTGTATGGCTATCGACCTGTCGTTTGCCTTAGGTTGTCTGAGAGTCCTTACTGTCTTTATATTACTTTTTAGTGTCTTTCTCCTACGTATCTACATTAACCTTTCAAATAGACCTGTATTTAATTTTAATTTTAAACGATACTAGCTGTATTCGTATCATTATTTGTCACTCTCTGCTTCATCTCCTTTCCTCCACCGACTCTCCCTGTAACTTGCAGTTCATCTTAAGTGTTGCCTACTCGCACATCTCAACAGTCATCATGTAATCTCTCAGGTCTGTCGTGTAAGTTCATGTTACATATAACTACTTCATAAAGTGTTATACTACTTTATGATGTTTGTGGACGAGTTGTTTTCCATCACTATTTGTTTTATTTAGGCTGTTGAGACTGCCCGGCTACCTGGGCGGTCTAACACACTGCTTTCCAGGTGGGAAGGTGTGCCAGTTCCCAGCATGAGTCCACCCGGCATATTAGTGTCGAGGTCCGGTGTGCCGGCCAGACTGTGGATGGTTTTTAAGGCGGTTTTCCATCTACCTCGGCGAATGCGGTACGGTTTCTTTTTACCGCCTCAGTTACACTATATCAGCAATTGCTGTGCAAACACTGTCTTCACGTACACATAAACCGTAGTTAGTCAACCATGCAAACATTTGGGGTTACACTCGTCTGGTGTGAGACGATCACAGGATCACAGGGGGTGGGGGTGAGGCCGGGGGTTGGGGGGGGGGGGGTGGACCACTGGGGAGCCGAACCACACAAGAAGTCTGAGTTCGCTGTGGGGCGGCGGTGGGATGAGTGGACTGCTGTAGCCTGTTGTGGCGTTGAGTAGCACTAAGGGCTACAGCAGGGACGAAGCCTCTCCATCGTTCCTAGGTCCCCAGTTCCATACAATACAATACAATAGCTGTTGATGATGATACGAAGTTTGGAAAAAATAAGGGAACAAAAAGCACATTAGCAGGCCCAACACGGCGTAGGAAACCCGTTGGCATTCAAAACAGCTCCAGCTCATCTCAGAATGGATAAGTATAGGTCCTGTATGTTTTTCAAAGGAATCCTATTCTTCCTGCAAAATCGTGGCAATTTCAGGAGAGGATGACTGAGGTGGATAGCAAGAACAAGGGTTCAATAATATTGAGAACGGGTGACATTGGGGAGATGCAACAATTAATCTTCGTGCACACACACCGGTCCCAGAGGGCGTGAGCCGTGTAAACTGGGGGCCTGTCTTCTTCGAACGCGACGTCACCATTGAAGAACAAATATTATACCGTGGAATGAACTTGGTCAGCCAAAATGATCGTATATTACTTAGGTGTAATGACCTTCCAGAGTAACCGTGGGGACCACGGGGAATATCACGATATGGCTGTCCACATGATCGCTGAACCCTAGCCACGGTCCGCAGCTCGTGGTCGTGCGGTAGCGTTCTCGCTTCCCACGCCCGGGTTCCCGGGTTCGATTCCCGGCGGGGCCAGGGATTTTCTCTGCCTCGTGATGACTGGGTGTTGTGTGCTGTCCTTAGATTAGTTAGGTTTAAGTAGTTCTAAGTTCTAGGGGACTGATGGCCATAGATGTTAAGTCCCATAGTGCTCAGAGCCATTTGAACCATTTGAACCCTAGCCACGTTTCACGCTTCGAACCTTAACTTGAATAGAAACTGGAGACAGTCTGAAGCAAGATTCCTTCGACCAAATGATTTTCTTCCATTGTCATGGTTCTGTGGCTTTGTTACGGAGTGTTCCTGTTACGGCATTTGCATCACTAATGAGTGGTTTTGAAATTCGAGCTCGCCCTGTAGTTTCTTGCTTATAGAGCTCCCTTGGTGTTGTTTTGATGCTGACAGGACTAGAGAGTGCGACATTCAATTCTGCAGTGACTTCCGCAGCTGTCTTATTTTTCGTCATAATTCTCCTCAATGAGCGTTTGTCACGATCACACAACACACATGAGTCCACGGTGTGACTTGATGGATAGGTTTTACCACTTCTTGAAGCACCATAAACTTTAGCTGTTTTGTTACAGAGGTGCCAACAGTATGTGTACGAACAATTTTCCCCCGTTAGAAAGCATTTAGCCCCGACGTAAAGCACTCACTCTGTTCCGACGACGACTGGCAGTAACAGCAACGTCTCGAGGACATTGCACAGGTGCTGTGAGTGGGCAAATAGAACAGCACAACGTGTGTGTTTGGCTAGCATCTGCATTTGTATTTCTCGAGGTATTTCCATATTCTTGTCTAATCCCTGTACCTGTGGCTGCATTTACATGTTACTTTGCTTTTTAATATTATTGAGATAACCACCGACAGGAGCTTACGGATCAGAGCTAGTCGTCTCATTTTAAATGCAAATAAATGTGCAACTGAGGCAGCCATTTTATTCCAGTGCCCACGAACAACCAACATTCAAATGCGATTTCTGAATGAGAAACATACGCGTAATATTTGCTTGGATAGGAATAGTGGACGGCGTTGCTTCTACCGACATCGTGCGGTAGCTCTGACATGGGCGTCATTGTCATATCCAAGCATGTACAGTTCTTGCCAATTTGATGTTGGTTACATACTGTCTCTATGATGCTGAGTTTTAAAAGCGGTTTATATCTCCCTAGGAGTTCTTCTGCGTTCTGTTGTCTCAGAGCTCTGGAATCTCTGTATGCAAAAGGTAATGTCTGAATGAAAGAGTGACTGACTTAATGACTCATCATCGCCCAGGCAAAACCACTATGGATAGAAAGTTGAAGTTAGGAGAGGGTGTGGATCTTACACTGTAGGCATCGTTTAAGAAGGGGTTGTCCGAAATTCCACTCCTAAGTGGATGGAATAGGGAATAAAAGGCTTTTTGAAAGTTTGACGGTGTTAAGGGAATTTTGAAGGTAGAACTAAGAAAACTGGCATTTGGTTTCGCGGTAGAGAAATAAAAAATTCGTGTTTCAGCATTTTTGGAAATTCAACCACTAAGGAGGTAAAATAATGGTTGAAAGTTTTTTCGGAAACAAATAATTATTAAAGAACAACAAAAGGAGTTTTAAGGCTACATAAGTGACAATTGGTGTTTGACCTCCCGGTTATATACAAAAAAAATATTTATTGGGGGATCAAAGGTGCTAAGGAAATATCTCCAAAAGATCGCAAAAGGCATGACCAACAAAATGTTTGGACTCCAACAACCAGAATCGCTTTTTGATCAGAAGACCATTCGGAAAAGGCCAAGTTTATACGGCCTTAATTAGCATGGAAATCTTAGAAGATGTTGCCATTTGTAATAAACATAAAAATCATACAGTCTACGCGAGCGAAGCACAGGGTGCTAAGTTAGTGTAATTATAATTTGGTAACTGTTACAGGAAGGCGTTGCTGGAAGGAGAAGTGCATTCCAGAACAGAAGCAAGAAAGAAAGAAACTGATGGCGAGCGGCTACGGTTGGGAGATGTTGAGGAACGTGTCCGGCGCGCCACCTCACCTCGCGAGCATCTGCGCCGGCGGCAATCACCGCCGGCCGGCTGATAGATTGCGGAGGCGGCGGCTCTGGCAAGAAGCGCCGCCGCTGATTGGTCCCGCAGCCCGCGGCCAGCCCCCTGACGCGCCGGAGTGAACCTCACGTCGCTGCCCGGTACCAGTTGCCGCAGAGCACAGGTGCCGACGCGTTCTACAGGGTTTGGTTTTACTTGCGGGCTATCTACGCTGAAGACCAACATCTCAAACAACAAGAGAGCCCAACACAAAATTTCAAAATAATCTCCGAGTTACCAATCTTCAGCCAAGGTTGATGCGGCCCGCTACCAATTCATGTGAATTTCGTACTGGTTCTGTGACCTAATAGCTATGGCTCTTATGGTACCATGGAAACCGAAAAGTAAATTTCAAAAATAATTAAATGTCTAACACATTCCACGCTCAACTGCAGCTAATCTATGTCAATCGAGTTCCGAAGCCTATATATACCAGACTGAAGGAAATGCAAAGTATTATCCCGTGGAGCACTACTTCTACATTTATCAAATCTATAGGGGACATTGATCACATGACTACTATCAAATAATGAAACTTACATTCTTTTCGGAACTGATTCCATTATTGGCATCAATATAAAGTGTGATCCCCACATGCACGTGTATTCATTGAGGCAACCGAGCAGTTTCCGAATGTTATCCCATAACATGACGGCTTCTACTACTGGTCTGTGGGAAACATACACAGTGTAACTGGCAGTTGGAGTGAGTGGTTCTTCCGGTGGGAGAGAAAGGAGTTGCCCAGGTACCTGTATGGCACAATGTGTGGTACAAGTTGCTGACGCGTCTGCTTAATGAGCAATGGCCTCTCCGTTGTAATCATCATTAGATTAAAACTGATTTTGAGAAGGGCGTAAATGGTTGTTACAGTACTGTAACTATTTCACCTGCGCTGTGAAAGATACCAATGAGAGTCTAGTATTTTATGCGAAGAACTGTACTGAGAAATATCTTACGATGCTTGAAACTCGTTTTGGTACATGTAGTCTACTGACGGTGGTAAGAAAGTACAGGGCTATTACAAATGATTGAAGCGATTTCATAAATTCACTGTAGCTCCATTCATTGACATATGGTCACGACACACTACAGATACGTAGAAAAACTCATAAAGTTTTGTTCGGCTGAAGCCGCACTTCAGGTTTCTGCCGGCAGAGCGCTCGAGAGCGCAGTGAGACAAAATGGCGACAGGAGCCGAGAAAGCGTTTGTCACATTGAAATGCACTCACATCAGTCAATCATAACAGTGCAACGACACTTCAGGACGAAGTTCAACAAAGATCCACCAACTGCTAACTCCATTCGGCGATGGTATGCGCAGTTTAAAGCTTCTGGATGCCTCTGTAAGGGTAAATCAACGGGTCGGCCTGCAGTGAGCGAAGAAACGGTTGAACGCGTGCGGGCAAGTTTCACGCGTAGCCCGTGGAAGTCGACGAATAAAGCAAGCAGGGAGCTAAACGTACCACAGCCGACGGTTTGGAAAATCTTACGGAAAAGGCTAAAGCAGAAGCATTTCTTAAACAGGGGATTGGAAAACCGATGGATCGGTCGTGGTGGAGATCATGATCAAATATTCATGTCATGGCCTCCACGCTCTCCCGACTTAACCCCATGCGATTTCTTTCTGTGGGGTTATGTGAAAGATTCAGTGTTAAACCTCCTCTACCAAGAAACGTGCCAAAACTGCGAGCTCGATTCAACGATGCTTTCGAACTCATTGATGGTGACATGCTGCGCCGACTGTGGGAGGAACTTGATTATCGGCTTGCTGTCTGCCGAATCACTAAAGGGGCACATATCGAACATTTTTGAATGCCTTAAAAAACTTTTTGAGTTTTTGTATGTGTGTGCAAAGCATTGTGAAAATATCTCAAACAATAAAGTTATTGTAGAGCTGTGAAATCGTTTCAATCATTTGTAATAACCCTGTATACGTCTTCCAGTCACATACCAGATATGGCTCAGGCCTTCCCGTCGGAGGTTCGAGTCGTCCCTCGGGCATGTGTGTGTGTGTTAGATTAAGTTAGTTTTAGTAGTGTGTAAGTACGGGGACGGATGACCTCCGCAGTTTGGTCCCTTAGGAATTCACACACACAAACGCCGGACATGCTTTATGCGTATCAAGTCAGGGAACGGGACATCTAAGCGAAGAATCAGTAAATTCCTCCACGCGTTTGTCATGTGCACTACAGTGTTGGATCTAGCACGATCCAGCTGTAATGTGCTATTTCCCATCTCCATCACATCTGCTACATCCCCATACCAGGATTCTAGGATTTGGAGAGGCGGTAGTCCCGAGAATCGCTAATTTGGACTGTGCGGCTGGTCCCGGCAGAGATTCGAGTCCTCCCTCGGGCATGGCTGTGTGTGTTTGTCCTTAGGATAATGTAGGTTAAGTAGTGTGTAAGCTTAGGGACTGATGACCTTAGTAGTTAAGTCCCATAAAATAAAATAAAAATCGCTAGTTGCCGTGACCATCCACCAGGCTATCCACGGCCAAATAGGCGTCGTTCTGACCCGCCAAAAACAGAAGTCAGGCTCATCACTGAACACCACAGAATGCCGCTTAATGTCCCAGTTTATATTTAAACCATGCAAATATTTGAATTCTGCGGTATGATCACACGCCGCATGTACACTCTGTCCTGATTTCTGCTGTCGTCATCCATTTATTTGTCAAAGCTACCGAAGAATCCTCCTATTTCACCGTAAGGTAGTGCTTCTGTTCACCTCTGCTGAATCTCCATACTAATTACCGGTGTGTCGCTAAAAACAAGATGGTCAAGAAAGACAATCAGACGTCTACTAAAAGGTGATGCAACCCCCATCGCTCAGGGGTTGTAATAAGTCGGAACGACCGAGAGGTATGGTTTGGGAAGGAGGGATGACATGTCAAAGAGAGCAGAGAAACACACGAAAGTGTTTCATTAACTTTACTGCATCGAAGATACAGAGCGGGCCTTCAGCTGAACTCGGCGATAGCGCCGTGTACCGTGCGTGCGTTAGCGCCAACGCGAATGCCGGAATCTGCAACATTGGGCACTTGCGAACGTAGTGAACCCTACTCGCGCCACTGCTACGTGGCCGCCACTTGTTAACCGTGCCCATGGCTCGGAACATGGCTGACTGCTCCCTCAAGGGCGACTCGTGGACCCTATCTAGAGGGCCAAAGGGAAACGGCCGACTGCCGTCATTGTAGTGAGCCTTAGCAGCTCCAGTCACCCACCTGGGGCACTCGTTCAGTGGCCGCAGACAGGTCTGCACACGGGAGTCTTCGAGTTCGCACCCCAGTCCCGCCCTTCGGACTGCAGTTTGCAGTCCGCCGGTCGATGCTACCCAGATAGCGGAGGCCATTAGCCCTCTAGCCCCTCTCGCCGGTGTAGCTCCAAGACGCCCCTCCCCGCCACAGCGATGACGCGTCCGTGCAGCGGAGGCTGGTGGTCGCTACAGCAGGCCGGTTCGCCGCCATTTATCACCAAAAGGTGGTCGTTGTTGGCCTGCAACTTAAACAATCGTCATTTTATCCACTTCTAGATGTAGACAGAATAGCTACACGATTGCCTACTTTGAGCCCCTGGGCTCGCTTATTTATGCGTCTTTTCCCTATGCTTCTGACGTAATTCCTTTGGAGGGGCAAGTGGAGTGGTCTTCAATAATTACAATGCTTTCCTCATCCCGCTTCGGCCCCTACACACAGGTCGCTGGGCGCTGTTACAGTTGATAAGTATGGGTACTTCACAGCACGTCGATTCCCTGAGCTGTCCTGATTACTTCACATTTATATACAGTCCCTGCCGTGACGTGCTTTTTAGCCTGCGAGCAGTGTCGTAAACCTGCCTCTGCAGGATCGTTTGAAAAATATCAACATCGCCCATACTTCCCATCCGATGTGCCAATCTGTCCCTTAACTACTGCTTTCCAGCCATAGCTGCATGAGATTTAAAAAAATTCCCCAAATTCACGACTGTACTTATTCGCGGCGCATTAAAGGTAACACAGTAGTAAGTTTATTTACATTATGTACACTTTATGACACACACACAGACACACACACACACACACACACACACACACACACACACATATATATATATATATATATATATATATATATATATATATATATATATATATATAATTTTGAATTCGTGTGAGTTATCCTTGGTACTGAGTTATATGCAACGAGAGTTGTGTTCTTGATAGAAAGAAATAATCTTGAATGGTGATAGAATCTTATAAGCCACTGAAAAGTTAGACGGCCTGTTGAAAAGTAATGCCACCGAATTATTTACGTGAAAACTCTCAAAGCTTTTTAAGTGAAACAAACGTTATTAATATTCTACATCTTTATTCTTCGTATCTAAATACGTAGGTTGGAGCTTAAATAGTGGCAACACTGCTATGGAGACACTATGCAATGGTATCTACCATTGTCGCTGATAGCACACGTTGTTGACATACCTACCATACTTCCGAGCAAATGGACTAGCGTGTCCCACGTCACCGGCGTGCGCACAGTCGAGGGAAACACAGTCACTTGTGAGCGAGCGGTCTAACGTAACGGTGTCACTATGTTTCCGAAACAGGAACAACGGAGTTGGATCAAGATTGACTGTGCCAGAGGACGTACAGCCAGACAGTGTCATCAAGGTCTTCAAGAGGCGTGCGGGGAATCGGCATTGCAGTATGGAACAGTGGCACGTTGGGTAAAAGACTTCAACGAAGGTCGGCCAACTGTGGCAGACATGCATCGGGCAGGCCGTCCTAGCGTCTCTGAAGAAGAAGTGCATGCTGTTGCCGCTTTAGTAAACTGTGATCGACGCCATACAATTCGAAAGCTCTCCCACGAAACCGGATTAGCGGATACGACTGTGCTTCGCATCCTGAAGGAACGCCTGGGCATGCGAAAAACTGCATCGCTATGGGTTCCGCATGACTTGACGGAAATGTCAGAAATGTTATAACGCCGGAAATGCATATCCTCCTATTTCCATCTAATGTACTATGAATTTTTTCCTTATTTTGTTACCCGAAGATATGACGTTTCTGTGTCTTTATATATTTTAATCGTTTTAATATTTGTATATATATATATATATAATTGGTTGTAGGCGCTACAGTCTGGAACCGAGCGACCGCTCCGGTCGCAGGTTCGAATCCTGCCTCGGGCATGGATGTGTGTGATGTCCTTAGGTTAGTTAGGTTTAATTAGTTGTAAGTTCTAGGGGACTGATGACCTCACAAGTTAAGTCCCATAGTGCACAGAGCCATTTGAACTATAATTGGTTTGTTTTGTAAATACTACTTTTAATTTTTACGCTCGGTCTTTCCTAGGGAAAACTATGCTATCGAACGATTACATCGATGGGTCGTGTGGAGAACGAATGTGTTTAGGATCTTTGGTAGTGTGAACTCTGCCGCATGGAGCGCGGGCAGAGGCGGAGTCTGGCGCAAGTCGGGCAGTGGAGCAAGTGTGTTGTGTGACGCTCCCGCGAGTTGCCGCGCTTTCGGGGTTTGGCAGCATGTAATTGCGCTCGACTTGCTGTGTTAGTTTCTGACATGGTGTCGCGGACGGGAAGCGTTAGCTGGAACACATCAAGAGCCCGTTTCGGCTGGAGACCGTGTCGAGAAGAAGGTGCTCCAACATCCAGCTTCTGCAACAGCTGTGGCCGACAAAGAGTGATTGTCGCCACCTCCCCGATCGACGACTGCAAACCTTCAATCAACCAACAAGGAAGACTAAAAGCACGTAAAGTTTTAGAACTGTATGGCAAACCTCAGCTTTTAAAATTGTTCCATTTGCCTCACAAAATTACAGCAACTTAGCATGAACCTTTGTTGCTCATTGTCCCAACTGTATTACCAAGCAGGGTCCTTTCCTTTTCCGGAATGAACCCGAGTGTCGTTGAAATTCGAACGCCAGCATTAAAGTAATATCATCCGATTTCACTACTTTAATTTCAAAGTTCAGTTAAGGTATTCATAGCTGGCTACAATATTTAGATTACACAAGCACAAATTAAGAGTGCGAGTTTTGTTACCATATTTTAGCTTACCTGTGACTGCAGCTCAGCTTGGTACGTACTAAATTTTACTATTGTTAATTGTTCAGAATCATTTAATTCAAGTTCAAAGTTAAATCTCGCATTTCTAAATTGTGTAGATTCAAGTAGCTTTTGAAATGAGGTAGCGCAAGACTAACCTTATTTTACTGAATTTCGTAGTGCTTCAGAAACAAAGCTCACTATTAATTTCAGTCACTTAATTAACTTTCAATTTTCTGGTTTTATTCATTCTTTTGCTAAATTAAGTCAGAGTGTAGCGAAATTCATTACTTCTGGCAAGCATTCAGTTTTCACACAACACGTGTCAACCTTCAGTTGCCACGCTCTTAGTGCTAATTATAAGTATATTAACTTTTCTTTTTCAGTTAATATAGTAGTTGTCCATGAAAGCGGCGACCGTAATTTTCCCCAAATCTCAAATATCCAGTTAACTGTTAACATAACGACCGCACATTTACTTTCTTTTTTAACTTTACCCTTTTTCTAAATTAATTTCCACCAATTTCATTTGCATTTTTCCTTTCATTTAGATGTAACCCTTTCCTCCCTCTTTGCCGACAGATTAACTTCGGTGACGATTGCGTTTCCCAAATTTCCATTAGGCACACGCGGTTTAATTTTTACTGTCATTAAGGTCGATAAGTGAGGGGGAGGTTACAATGGATGTATTACGACACTGCTCAGTCGCACTTGGTGCACTATGAGCGTGAAGGAGAGGCTTTCTTACGCCGTACCGTAACACTGGATGATACATAGCCCACATAGTGTGAGCCAAAACTGAAACGAATGGCGTGATTATGGGTCGTCATGAAAGTGGAAAGTGCGTCAGAGCCCCTGTATGGTGAAAGTTATGGTATTTCTCGTGTACGACTGTGATGGTGTTATTCTAACGCATTATGCTCCTCAACGGCAGGCCTCAAGGCACAGTATTACTGTTTGTTTCTGGAGCATCACCTGCGACCAGCTTTCCGCACAACCCACCCATCATTTTGCACGACAATGCGCGGGGGCATACAGCGTAAGATGGGACCGTTCGGTCGATGGGACTGGGACGAACTGTACCATCCACCATACTCCCCGGACTTAAGTCCTTGTGACTTTGATTTGATTCCGAAGATGAAGGAACCACTTGGTGGCATTGGCTTCAGAACTGTTCCAGAGATTCGACATTAAGCAGACCGCTCCATTGGCACCATCAACAGAACAGGCTCTGCTAACGGTATACTACGCCTTCCACACCGCTGGCAGCGGGTTCTACACAACGATGGTGACTACTTTGAAGGACAGCAACAGGTGCAAACATGTAACTCTTTTGTATCGGTTGAGAGCAAATAGTTGCCACCCCCTGCTGCTAGTGGCACATAATTGTGAAGTGTAACATGGCGGTGTGTAACATAACCACGCCGTTGCGTAAGAAACAGCGTGCTGTAATCGAGTTTAGAATTCGAAGCATTCGTCCACTCGTGGAGCGTCCTCTACTTCAGCATGTTGATTGCGTACCACACACAAGCGCTGCGACATCTGGAACTATCCCACGTTTTGCATTCATTGACATCGATCACCCTACAAAAAGTCTCGACTTGGCCCCAGCCGATTTACATCTGGTTCCCAAACTTGACGAACACCTTCAAGGACTTAACTTTGACAGTGATGAAGCGGTCCAAGCAGAGGTGAGGTTGTGGTTCCGTAAACAAATTCAAACATTATAGAATGTTTCTACCAACACGGTAGTCTCTCGTTGAGAGAAAAGTCTTCATAGCCAGGTGGCTATGTTGAGAAGTAAATGTGTAGACATGAGAAATAAGGATGTAGAATGTTATTTATTTCAGTCATCAGTTGTGATGGCAGCCCGTCACGAATTCCTCTCCTGTGACAACCTATTCATTTCAGAGTAGCAATTGCAATCTGCGCCCTCATTTATTTGCTGGATATATCCCAATCTCTGTCTTCCTCTATAGCTTTTATCCTGTACAACTCCCTCTAGTACCATGGAAGGTGTACCCTGATATCTTAACAGATGCGTTATCATCCCGTCCTTTCTTCTTGTCAGTGTTTTCCATATATTCCTTCCCTCGCCGATCCATTCCTTACCTTATTAGTTCACATAATTTTCAACATTCTACTGTAGCAGCACATCTAAAATGCTTCTCTCATCTTCTGTTTTGGTTTCCCCACAGTCCATGTCTCACTGCCGTACAATGCTGTACTCCAAAAGTACATTCACAGTAACTTCTTCCTCAAAATAAGACCTATGTTTGATGCTAGTAGACTCCACTTCGCCAGGAATCCCCTATTTGCCAGAGATAGGCTACTTCTTATGTCCACCTTCCTCCGTCCGTCATCGGTTATTTTGCTGCCTAAGTATCAGTATTCCTTAACTACAACTACTTCGTGATCACCAGTTCCCGATTTTCTCATTTCTGCTACTTCTCATTAGTTTCGTCTTTCTTCGGTTTACTCTCAATCCGTATTCTGCTTATTCCATTCAACTGATTCTGTAATTCTTCTTCACTTTCCCTGAGAACAGCAGTGTCATCAGCGAATCTTAACACTGATATCTTTCACCTTGAATTTTAATACCACTCTTGAGCCTCTCTTTTATTTCGATCCTTGCTTTTTCGATTACAGATTGAACAGTAGAGGCGAAAGAATATATTCATTTGTTACAACCTTTTTAATCCAAGCACTTCGTTTTTGGTCTTCCACTCTTGTTGTCCCCTGTTGGTTCTTGTATGTATTGTGTGTTATCCATCTTTCCCTATAACTTACCTCTATTTTTCACAGTATTTGTAACATCTTACTCCATTTGACATTGTAGAATACTTTTTCCAGCTCGAAAAATAATGTGAATGTATCTTTATTTTTTTCAGTCTTCCTCCGTTATCAACCGTAACGTCAGGACTACCACTTTGCGCCCTTACCTTTCCTAATGCCAAAGTGATCGTCGTCTAACAGACTCTCAGTTTTCTTTACCATTCTTCTGTACATTATTCTTGGATGAATAGTCTGTTTAAAAAAAGGTGCGTTAATTCTTACACCTGTCTGTTCTTGCTACCTTCGGAAATACATGAGAGAGATTTTTCCGAAAGTTTGATGGTATATCACCAGTTTCATACATTCTACACACCAACGTGAATAGTCATTTTGTTGCTACTTCCCCAATGATTTTAGATATTACGATGGAATGTTACTATCCCATCTGCCTTATTTCGTCGTCAAAAACTCTTTTCAATTCTGTCTCTTATGCTAGATCCGCTATCTCTTCCCTATCAATTTCTGTTTCTTCTTCTATAACTTTATCAGGCAAGTCCTCCCACTCGTAGATGTTTTCAGTGTACACTTTCGACGCATCTGCTCTCTCCTCAGCATTTAACAATAGAATTCCCATTTCACTCTTATTGTTACCACTCTCGCTTTAATTCCACCGTTGCTTTGAATGTCCGGTATGCTGAGTCAGTCTTTCCGACAATCACTACTTTGTTGATTTCTTCACATTTTTCACGCAGCCGTTTCGCCTTAACTTCCATGCTGTTCCCGTTTATTATATTTCTAACTAACTTGTATGTCTGTAGCCTTGAATTTCGCTGAATATTTTTCTAATTCCTTCTTTCGTCGATTAGCTCATGCATTTCTTCTGTTACCCGTGATTTCTTCGCAGTTGCATTCCTTGTACCTACATTTTTCTCTGTAGCTTCTTTGATTGCCCTTTTTAGAGATGTCCATTGTTCTTCAACGGAACTGCCTATTGAGATGTCCCTTGTTGCAGTATTTACAGCCTCAGAAAACTTCAAGCGTATCTATTCATTCTTTAGTACTTCCGTATCCCACTTCTTTACGCATTCTTTCTTCATGGCTGGACTCTTAAGATTCTGAATTACGAAATTGTGATGTGAGTCTGTATCTGCCCCTGGCTATGCCTTAAAATCATACATCTGATTTCTGAATCTCTTCCTGACTATGACGTAATTAATGTAAGTGAAATGTTCCCGTATCGCCGACCGGAGTGGCAGAGCAGTTCTAGGCGCTACAGTCTGGAACGCTACAGTCTGCCTCGGGCATGGATGTGTGTGATCTCTTTAGGCTTAAGTAGTTCTAAGTTCTAGGGAACTGATGACCTCAGAAATTAAGTCCCATAGTGCTCAGAGCCATTTCTTTCTTTTTTTTTTTTTTTTTTTTTTTTGTTCTCCCGGACTTTTCCATGCATACCTCCACCTCTTGAAGAGATTATTCGCTACTATTAGCTGAGATGTATTGGAGAACTCAATTAGTCTTTCTCCTCTCTAATTCCTCATCTGAAGCCCATATTTTCCCGTAACCCTTTTGTTCTAACCCTTCCTCTACAATCGCAGAATATTAATAACGTTTACTTTACTTAAAAACCTTTAAGACGTGTATCATAAAAGATTCGGGTAAATTACTTTTGACTACACCTTCATGGTAATACTTAGCAGCGTCTTACTATGTCTACGGCTTTCCTCACTGATACCTTTCATACTAATGTTGAATGAGTCTAAAATCCACTGAGTATGGGGGCAAAGCTCTAAGTGCAGCTGCTTAAAATGACGGGCAGGCAGATCAGAGTAACAGGCACTGAGGTCATGTGAATTCAGCGTCCTGTAGTTGCGCATATGCGTAGAGTGACCCGTGGGAGGCAGCAGCGATGAAAGACCGAGCTCGCCGGTGGCTCGTTGATCGGAGGTTTCAAGATAACGACTCCCGCTTAGATGTGCAGGGAGCGTGGGTTGCATTGAACGAAGACGCTGTGGACACAGCAATTACATCTGTCTCTGTGACTTGTCGGTATGAAGCCCCCACGTCGTGCACACCAATGATACGACTTTTTTCAAAGTCCGGGAGATGGCAGTAGCTTCACGTGCACGTCCTGTGAGCGTCCTGTGTTGCGATCTCCACCTGACAAACTGCGGTAATATTAGGCACACTCTATGTATGCACACCATTCTTAGTCCGTAGTGTTTAATCCAAGCTGAAACTGATCCTTCGCAATCAGGCAGGGTATAAACAGATCAGTAATTCTACAGCCGCGCACTGTAATGACGCTAGGCAAATCAGTCGTCAGGCTTCCGGAAAACCAGTAACGCTATGATTTGCTGTCGGTAACGTGTCGTGTTGCTGCGTGGTGTAGCATAGATCGTCGTTTCCACAGCATAGTACATTTCGGCAGGCAGCCATCGATTAAGGGATGAGGATGACACGGCGGCTGGTTAGTACCGTTGGGCCTTCTAGGCCTGTTCGGACGGTGTTCTTTTTCTTTTTCTTTTACCAGTGTTGTTTCCTGGCCAGTGATTGGTCAACTGCACGGTTAGTCAGCACTACCCTACGCCGAGCAGTAATGTTCAGTGATCTGTGCTCCTACTCTACTCAGCGATATAACATACTTTTCATTCGGTGCTCTGAAACATCTGCTGGTACAAGGGCATTTACTGCCTGCCATCCTTGGCTCCTGAGCTCATCTCAGCCTACACGCTTTGGTCTATTCTCAACGAGCGATGCACCCAGCCCATGGATCTGGCCTTACTATGGGACTTGCTCAGTAACGACGCTGGCGCTGCCGTCTGCTTTTGCACTGCCTTGAGGACCCGAGATATGCACCTCACAAACTACCTGTGAGACACTGACTGCACCAAGGCAGCGACCACCGATGTGGTCATCGGGAAATAAATGAAGTACAAAGCGATCTTTCAATGTTACCCCTATACCCACTCTACACCTCCCATGGTCCTGAAAACACATCCCAAACACAGCAATGAAATAAGCGGCACCCTGTAGCAATAGGAATAGCTTTTTTTGGTAACCACGACAAGATTGCATAAAGCCAAAATCGTAGTCAACTTATCCCACAGATTTGGAAATACTGAAATATTCGTTTGGCAGCGTTCTATCAACGTCTTCGTGCTTCAGGACTACCCATTTCCATCAGTGTATACGTTATGAATAACAGTGAATTAACTGTCTGTGTGAAATTTTTTTAATTCCAATGCATATTTCGGGGAAAAAGTTCCATCAATAGCGATTCCGACTAACTTGAGTCTATCGTCATGAGCTAGTGAAACAATCGAACCTTAGGGAGCTAATATTTTTACAGAGCTATAAACGGAAGACGCATAAGCACTAATAAAAAAACTACAGTGTTGTGAAATGCCTGCTAGCTGCTGGAATCCGCTTCTCTGGAGACCTACGGTGAAATTTAACTTTGTACACACATATTGCCATAATTGGCAGTCTGTTAACTAGCCATTTCTGGAGGCATTTTACTCAATTATAGCCTTGGACGCGAGTGAGATGTAGACATTTCGGACAAGGAGATACTGGAAATTTTTCAAATATGGTGTTACAAAGCATCCTGATGATGAGAAGGATCGTCCATATAATTAATCAATGGATGATAGATTGTTGGTCGAGAATATAACTGCGGCACAATTACGTTAAAAGATGGGATCGATTTATAGGTTGGGCCAAGAAACAGTTAATTTTGTAATAGCGCAAAGTGTTGTGATAAATAAAATGTAGAGAGGGAGACAAAGCTTCACAACAGTTAGTGGGTATAAATCGATATAAACTAGAATAGTCATACAGAGACTGAGACCTGCAGAAGACAGTCTGTCGGGAAGAGCATGCGTTATCCAAGAAATACACTGACGGAAAAAAAGTCGTAACATCAAAGAGAAGTTGCGCGCCGTGAACGGTACTTCATAGGCGTGTTTCAACATCTGAAAGGTGATGTCTATTCACATTTGGCGACAGTGGCATGAGCATGGCGTTAATAGCGCCACTATAGGTATGCAAATCAGGTTTGCATTAACTACAAGCTGTAACGATCGTGAGCGTTAGTTACCTATGACACTGGAGGCGGTGAGTTGATTTTAGTCAAGAATGCCGTTAAGGCGACAAAGTCGCCATTACCATCACTTCACTCAGATTGAACGAGGTCGTGAGATAGGCCTACGAGAAGCCGGATGTTTCTTCTGTGATACTGCAGAAAGACTTGGTAGGAATGTACCCTCCGTATACGATTACGGGCAGTGGTGGACAAGAGAATGTACGGTCGCAAGAAGCCCGGACTCTGGATGGCTACGTGTCACTACCGAGACGGAAGACCATCGTGTACGGCGTATAACTGAGCCGCATTGTACTCCATCTGAGTCAGCAATCTGAGCAGCTGTGGGCACCAGAGTGTCGCAGTGAACTGTTACAAAGTTACTTCAAGGTGAGCTTCCAGTCAGTCTCCCTGTAGCGCGCATTCCACTGACGCCACCCCACCGCCATTTGCGACTTCACTAGTGTCAAGCGAGAGGTCACTGGGCGAAAGGATGGAGGTCTGTTGTGTTTTGCGATGAAAGCTGGTTCTGCCTCGGCGCCAGTGATGGCCGTGTGTTATCAGGAAGGCAGTTGGGAGCCTGCCAACAAACTGTCTGCCTACTATTCTGACTGGACCTGTGCCTGAAGTTATGGTCTGGGGTGTGATTTCTTATGACAGCAGGAGCACTCTCGTGGTTATCGCATTCACATTGACTGCAAATCTGTACGTCAGTCTGGTGATTGGACCCGTTGTGCTACTATTCGTTAACAGATTTACAGGGGGTGTTTTCCAACAGGATAATGCTCCCCCACATGCCGCTCTACACATATAAGCTCTCTTAGATGCCCTACAGAGTGTCGACATCTTGTCTTGGCATGCTGAATCACCAGATCTGTGTCTAATCGTGCACATACGGGACATCATCGGACGACAGCTGCAGCGTCATCCACAAACAGAATTTTCTGTCCCTTTACTGACCGGACCAAGTGCAACAAGCATGGAACTACGTCCCTCAAACTGATATCCCGTATCTGTGCAACACAATGAACGCACGTTTGCATCCTTGCATTCAACATTCTGGCGGTTACACTGGTTGTTAATTTCCAGCATTTCACATTTGCCCTTCCATTAACCTGTGATTTTGCAATCTAATTCACATAAATACGTTACATAGACAAATGTATTTCTGAAATTTCATTACTCTACATTAATTACTTCTTGATGTTGCGATTCTTTTTCCGTCAGTGTAAATTTAAGCAAGCTACGAAGCCCCCATTTCTTATTTAGGTTTCCGAGAGGTATTCCTTGACTATGAGACAAGCGCCAGTTAACCAAATCACAGTTGGGATTTACAGTATCACCTGGTATTTCTCTGACTGTGTGTGGACTTATCATTGCGACCGTTTTCGAGCAGCCCGTCTACCCTGCAGAGT
This sequence comes from Schistocerca serialis cubense, assembly GCF_023864345.2. Lineage (NCBI taxonomy): Eukaryota > Metazoa > Arthropoda > Insecta > Orthoptera > Acrididae > Schistocerca > Schistocerca serialis. The sequence goes on along the minus strand of NC_064641.1, from coordinate 667,253,423 downwards.
ATTGAATCTATCACTTATTACTCTATAATTCTTAATATTTGACTTCAGAGCAAGGCTTTATCACGTTACCCGCGTTTAACGACGACCGGCCGTTTCGTCTTCCAGTTCAGAAAGACTATTTTCGGACTAAAAAATTTGTTCAATAAACTGCAGAATAACGCCAGTCCTTGCGTGGACAGATGTGATTACATCAGACCAGTTGTTGGATACATTTGTAACGTCTTTTTTTCCTATAGCTGTCCTAGGTTCTGTTCTTTGAGTGTGAAAGGTTCATTCTGAAAGTGACAACACCTATTACCTATTCGCTTAATGGCCATAAAGTGTATTGACTGTTGGTACGATTTATTGAAATTTCTTCACATCTCATTCATCTGTGGAACAAGAGAGAGAGTCTGCAGCACCTCTGACGAGCTCTTATTTACTTAATTTTGTCTGGACAATGTCCACGGGGTTCCTGAAGGTGTTTGTTGCTTCTGAAGGGTTCTCCTCGAAGTTTTCTAAGCAAGTTATCGCGAGATGTAACATTTCTGTTATAGCATTTCTGTTATAGTCTATAGCCAGTCAAGTAAGTCTGTGACCATTCTCAACGCCCTTCTTTCTATACGTTCAATGTCCATTGTTAATCCACCCTAAATCCGTTCCCGTACTCTGGAGCAGTATTAAAGTAAAAGTCGTGCACGTGTATTATATGTAATCTCTTTTTTGGGCGAACTCTTGTTTCCTAGTACCCCGCAATGAGTCGTCGAATACCATTTGCCTTAACTGCCACTAGGAGTTAATATGGTAGTTGCAGTTCATATACCGAATATTTTTATGGCATGAGTGACTCCATTTGTGACTGAGCAGTACCGTAGTCAAGGAATACCACGACCTTACGTTTCGTGTACACAGCAGGGGCGATTCTAGTAGTCGGTCAAGGGGGGGGGGGGGGGGGGGGGCTAATGGGTGAGGGTTTGGGGAATGGAATATCGCTTAATAAAAGGAGCGTTGGAGACCTCTACCGACAAATTGGTAAAATTTAAGTGTTGCTTAAAGTTGATTTTGGTGACTGTTTTGGAGTCCAGGGTAAAAAATGTGTTTTAATAAATAATAAGACGCCTATTTTAAGCTAAATGGTATTTATTGGTTTAGATAGCAAGCTATTTGCGACTCAATTTTTGTTAAACTGTGTTTTAAATGTATTGTAACCTATATTGCTACATAATTATTTAAAAAATGATTGAATCTGTTGGAGAAATATATTTGCTGATTTCTAAAGTCATTTTATCCAGTGTAATATGACACTCCATGGAGGGGGCTATAGCCCCCATAGCCCCCCCACCCCCCCCCCCCCCCCCCCCTCCTTGCCACCGCCTCTGGTACACAGTTTCTCATTTCTATACGTTAAGAACAGCTTACAAGTCCTTGCACCAAGTTGTCGTGATCTGACGGGATATTCTTGCAGCTTTTAATTGCCTGTCCAAGTTCTAACTAATATTAGCCACTGTGTTACTGTGTTTAACGTAAATCTTAGTGGTTCGTATTACACACTCCTAAGGATGACAGGAATTGCTGTGTGGAGTTAAGCCCTGGATTTGGAAAATAAATATTCGAGTCGCACATCAGGTTGAGTATTCTGTAGGAACGTATTCTCGTTATAGGACATCAATGTGATTTTGAAAAAAAATTTCTTTTCGAAAATCTAGAAGTATTGAATCAACCTGGTATCCCCTGTACATGGCACTGAGGATGGGGCTTGTGAAGAGCGTCAGTTGAATTTCACATGATATTTTCAGAACCCTCGTAGATTCCCACGCAAAAAATTAGTTTCTTCCAAGTGGGTCATGAAATTTAGACTCTGCTACAATTCTGTATTAGTAATACAGAACGGTAGCTCTGTGGATCATTTCAATTCCCTTTTTGGGTGATCATTTTTCTGCAACCATTCTTTCCAACCATGTGGAATTCTTCCCTGCTCAAGCAATCTGTGGTAAAATAGTGTCACCTGTCGACCTGATTCATTCGCAAATTTTTTTCTCTCTCTCGATACTAAGGGCTTACCGGCTTACAGTGACTTAAGCCGGCTTTGAACAATACAAATACTGATTGCCAAAAGGTTTATTGTTCGTATTGTATGGGTCATGTTTGGGATAACTCGCTATGAAGTGGAACTTGACAGTGGGTTTGATAATCGTAAACATTTTCTTTAAGAAAAAACGAGGCATGCTGCATATTTACATAATTACATATTTGGCTTTAATATTATTCTGCATTAAAATTTAGCACGTCTATCCAAAGCACATACACCCTATCTTTTCAGAAATTCATCTGTGGAATAGAATAAACGAAGTAGAAATGATCGCAATTTATTTTTAAAATCTTTATTATCTGCTCACGTCTTTAATTCACTAAGCAGGTGGTAAAATATTTCTATGTCTGCATGCTTTGCTACTCCTTAAGTTGTAGATGATATAGGCCCTTTTTATTTATAGTGCTATATTTATCAATGCTACCACAATTTCCGAACAATATCTGATTGCCATTGACGTGGTGGCAGCCCACGACTCAACGTTGGTTCTTGTAATTTATTTTACTCATCTTTCGTTCCCTCCCGAAAACTCCAGGGCGAGCTCGAAGAACTTAGAATTAGTTCTTTTGAGGTGTGCCAGTCTCTTGGTGTGTTATTTTTCGACTTGCCCAGCTGCGCAACAATGCAGAAGCGCCAACAAGAGCTTGCGCGTTGTTCTGCAAGGAAAGACGTCGTTTAGTCGTCATTGGTTCCCGTGGTTTTGTTTTCTCTCTCTCCCTCTCTCGATTTTTTATATTTTTATTGTATTCTCTTGAAAAGTACATATAACATGTCCAGTCTGTTGACGCCGTGGAAATGGTTGATGTCCAGTTTTGTTAAGGGAGCAAAACATGTGCCAGTGGTTCACGACAAGGATGTAATTCATAGCCAGTTTGGTTAATGGAGAAAAATATACGCCACTTGTTCATGGCGTGGAAATGGTTCAAAAATGGCTCTGAGCACTAACTGCAGTGGTCATCAGTCCCCTAGAACTTAGAACTACTTAAACCTAACTAACCTAAGGACATCACACACATCCGTGCCTTAGGCAGGATTCGAACGTGCGACCGTAGCGGTCGCGCGGTTCCAGACTGTAGCGCCTAGAACCGCTCAGCCACTCCGGCCAGCGGCGTGGAAATGGTTCATGTCCAAAATTGTCAAGGGAGCAGTTTTATTTGCTCCCTGATGTAATGTTCTTGAATATATTAATAGATATGAGTTCGTGCGAATCAGCGTTAGCAAACACCAGATCATACTCGTACATTCCAACCACTAGAACGAATAGCGCAATATGACAAAACTATAATGCGATTGTAGCATTTTTACTACGAATTATAGCTAAACAATTCGTTATTGATGGTCCTATCGGCGTGTTCACAGCTTCGTGTAATGCAGCGCTTCTCAAAAAAAAAAAAAAAAAAAAAAAAAAAAAAAAAAAAAAAAAAAAAAGTTATTAATTATGCGCTCCTCAAGAGCGGGCTGGCAGCTCCCAGTGCCCGCTACGTTTGGCGGGCGCTCGGACACGGCCCATCCACACGCGGTCTCCCACTATTCCAGGTGAAATGAATAGCAAGTGAGCAAAAGCCGGTGTCTACACTGAGACGTTCTCCAGTCAGTCATCATAGTCCTTTGGTGAAAAATTTGTGTCTGTCTTTATAAATTATGTTTTTTTTATTTCTGATTGGTTCCTTTGCATTTTATAATTTCATGTGCTCCCCAATTATAGTAGCGAACAAACTTACTCGTTTCGTTTCGTTCGTCGCTTTCCTCACCGATTCCTCGGAGAACCTCCTCATTCCCTACTTTATCATTCCACCCAATTTTCGGTATTCTTCTGTAGCACCACATCTCGAATGCTTCAGTTATCTTCTGTTCCGGTTTTCCCATGGTCCATATCTCACTACCAGACAATGCTGTGCTCCAAATATACATTCTCAGAAATTTCTTCCTCAACTTAAGGCCTATATTAGATACTAGTAGACTTCTGTTTTTCAGTAATGCACATTTTGCCAGCACTAATCTCCTTTTTATGTCCTAGTTTCTCGGTGTTCTCGTTTCTGCTACTTTTCATTACTTTAGTCTTCCATCGAGTTACTCTTAGTCTGTACTCTGCACTTATTAGACTGTTCATTCCATACAACAAATCCGGTAATTCTTCTTCACTTGTACTGGGGATAGCAATGTCATCAGAAAATCTTATCATGGATAACATTGCACCTTGAATTTTAGTCCCACTCTCCAGCCTTCCTTTTATTTGCGTCATTGCTTCTTCGAGTCACAGATTGAACAGTAGAGGCAAAAGACGACTTCCCCATCTTACATCCTTTCTAACCCCCGCACTTCGTTCTTGATCTTCCACTCTCATTGTTCCGCATTTGTTCCTCTACTCATTGTATATCACCCGTCTTTTCCTACAGCTTACCCATTTTTCTCAGAATTTCGTTCATTTTGCTCCGTTTAACACTGTCGAAAGCTTTTTCCAGGTCAACAAATCCTACAAATGTGTCTTTATTTTTCCTCAGTCTTGCTTCCATTATCAACCACAACGTTAGAGCTGCCTCCGTGGTGGCTTCACCCTCCCTAAAGCCAAAGTGATCGTCGTCTAACAGATCCTCAACTTTCTTTTCCATTCTTCTGCATATTATTCCTGTCAGCAACTTGGATGCATGGGCTGTTGAGTTGTTGGTGAGGTAATTCTAGCACTTGTCGATTCTTGCAGTCTTCAGAATTCCGTGAATGATGTTTTTCCGGAAGTATGATGGTATATAACCAGTTTCATGCATTCTATATTCCAACACGAGTAGTAGTTTCGTTGCCACTTCCCCAAGCGATTTTAGAAATTCCGATGGAATGTTATTTATCCCTTCTGCTTTATTTGATTATAAGCGTCTAAAGCTCTTTTAAATTCTAGTAGCGGATCCTCTATCCCTTGACTCCTATTTTTCACAGAGGCCTTCAGTGTATGCCTTTCACCTAATCTCTCTCTCCTCTGCATTTAACATTGGAATTCGCATTGCACTCTTATTGTTACCAGCCTCGCCTTTAATTTCACCGAAGATTATTTTCACGTTCCTGTATGCTGAGTCAGTCCTTCCGACCATGACTGCTTTGTCGATTTCTTCACACTTTTCGTGCAGCCATTTCGCGGTAGTATCCCAGCAATTTCTATTTAATTTCTAAGTGACTTGTGTCTCTGTATTCTTTAATTTCGCTGAATATTTTTATAATTCCTTGTTTCGTCGACCAAATCATAGATTTTTTCTGTTACCCAAGACTTATTCGCAGTTTCGTTCCTTGTAGCTACGTTTTTCTCTCTAGCTTCTGTGATTGTCCTTTTTAGAGATGTCCATTCCTCCTCAACTGAACTGCCTACAGAGTTGTTCCTTATCGCAGTATTTACAGCCTCAGAAAACTATAAACTTATCTCTTCATTCCTTAGTGCTTCCGTATCCCTTTTTTGGTGCAATGATTCTTCCTGACTAGTCTCTTAAACTTCAGTGTACTCTTTAGAATCACTAAATTGTGATCTGAGTCTATATCTGCTGTGGGTACACCTTACAATCCAGTATCTGACTTCGGTATCTGTGCTTGACCACGATGTAATCAAACGAAAAACTTCCCATATACCCAGAAATTTTCTGAGTAAAATTCCTCCTCCTCTTCTTCCTACTCCTCCTCCTCCAGCGATTCTTCACCAGAGTATTCGCTAGTACCATTTGAAATTTGTTGGAGAACTATAATAATCGGTCTCCTCTCTCATTCCTACTACCAAGGTCATTTTCTCCCTTAATACTTCCTTCTACTCACTCTTCTACAACCGCATTCAGTTCCCCATGATTTTCATCTCCCATTACGTAATGAATTACCCGTTCAATATCCTATACTTTGCGAATGGGGTAATGTTCCGGAATGTTTTCAATGGAGAGATCAAGACATTTTTACGTGCCACATTTCCTGTGGATACACCGTATGTCTCCTTAATGCCGGCCGGTGTAGCCGTGCGTTTCTAGGCGCTTTAGTCTGGAACCACGTGACCGCTACGGTCGCAGGTTCGAATCTTGCCTCGGGCATGAATGTGTGTGATGTCCTTAGGTTAGTTAGGTTTAAGTAGTTCTAAGTTCTAGGGGACTGATGACCACAGATGTTAAGTCCCATAGTGCTCAGACCCATTTGAACCATTTTTGTCTCCTTCATGCAGCGGTTTTCAGTTCTTTTTCTTCTTTTTCAAATTTCACAGAAAGCCGTTGTCCAGACTGTAGTCCTACTCGCAACGTTGGGCCTCAGCTAATGATTTATCATCTGCTTTATTTTCTTCTGCCTGGCTTTGCTATCTTCACAGAAATCGACTGGGCTGGAGTCACTGTCAGAGGCAGAGTCATCTGTAATTTTACTTTTGAATACATTATGGGAGAGAGCAGTGATCAATGTGGTACAATATTTACTATCTAAAACAGTCTTGATCACAATTTATGTATTTACGGTGATCGGTTTCGACCACTGCTGTGGTCATCTTCAGACCAATGACTAAGAACCTCCTACTGCTGGAAGATCACTACTCACAACTGATCTTCCAGCCGTAGGAGGTTCTTACTCATTGGTCCGAAGATGACCACAGTAGTTGTCGAAACTGGTCACCGTAATAAATAAACTGTGATCAAGACTTTTTTTGATACTTAACATCTGTAATTTTCTTCTTAGTTTTCATCCTTTCCATCTTTAAAGGTACTTTTCTAATATTGATTTTAAAATATTGAAGCACATTGCAATACTGTAGCTATTAAAAGTTGTTAAATAAGATATAGCTCGTTGCTTCAGGCTTTCTTAGGTTTAGTCGTCCGTTGAATTTTTTGAAGCCTATGTTCTTTGTTTACCTATTTCCCGTTTTCTTCTCAAGGTAGAGGCATGCTTGCATTCTGCAATGTATCAAACTGAAGCTCCACCTTCCTTCACTCAATTCGAGGCTGCTCATGACTAGACACCCAACTAACTGCACAACTGCTGCAAGAAGCATAATTGGGATTTTCTAAATATATGTAGAGTGGCTCGTGAAACGTCAGAACATCTCTCTGCTTTTCTCAATGATAGTCCAGCCTCCAGAACAGCTGCAGCTTCTGTCAGAGCTTCCAAAGAACTTGGAGGTCTTGTTTTTATCCCACTTTCTTCTTGGCATACGCAGTTATGGTAACAAAATTTGTTATGTACCTAATAGTGAATTATACCGTGGGCCATGATCGTGGTAAAAGATCACCAGCTGGCTCAAAATAAAATTTTCCGGCGACTTTAATAATCTAAAATTATAAAATGGCGGGGAATTCACAACAGGATTTTTAAGATAAATGTTTATCGTAATTACTGTAATTATTTAAAAGTTAGGTTTGATTTTATTTGTACATATTGTAAGCCCCTAGATGTTACGTTGTACATGCGCCATGTGTATGAGTAGTTGCCTACGTTTTGTCTGCAATAGATATATCACGCCTATAAATGAATTAAAAACAGCACTGCCCTTGACGGCATACACCTAGAGGAATATATTAGATGAGATATTTAGATGTGATGATATTCTACTGTATCTTACTCAGGTGATCGTTTATGCTGAATAGATATTCAGTTAGAATACCATAAAAATTATTGCTTTTCAAACAGCAGATAATGTTATAGTGTTAATATAGCTTTGGGATTAGAAGAACATCTGTGACTTTCCTCAAAAATGCGCCCCCATTTGTCAGACGGACACAGTAGGCTGGCTGATACAGAGTAGCCCCGAGAAACAGAAGACGTCCACCTTGACTGTTACTGACAGTAAAGAGCTCGGAGAACACGCATACTGAATTCAACACATTAGCTGTGATCGTTTCCCTATCTGCCGAGCAGTGATGCGTATGTCATTGATTACAGTGCTGAGAGATGTGGAATTGCAGCGTCAATCTGCTCGATGCTGTTGCTCGCTACACAGAGTCTGTACAATGTGTACCTATAAATTCTGTTTGCACAGTGCAGGTAATGTACTGTCCGTAAATTCCTAGACGTGATACTACTTAAGTACAACACAGAACACAAGCCAAGTTTTCTGTTTGCTCATAACCCAGAAACAGAAACTCAGCTGTTCGTTCATAAAGGAACACTTTGATATGCCTCAGACTCCACAGAGAAGCAAACAATCGTCACTCTGCTTACAGAGAACGAGTTAGCTCACTGTCAGCGGTTAAAGCGACACAGCAAATTAAATTATGACAGCTCTTGTCAGCGAAATCGCCCGCTGAGCAAAGTGTCCTCTATCGACATTCGCAGGAGAGTCCTTTTCACGCCGTACGTCAGTTTCCAGCAGGACTCGTGACGTTTATATCAGCCCTCTCTGCACTGAATCCTGGCTCCCGCTACAAAAGCTATGCCTTCCACAGCACGGGTTATGAAGTTGCCAGCCAATCGTCTGTCGTTCATACTTCGTACAGAACATTCTAAAAGTACTCCTACGACTAAAGACTCCGCCAATGAAATTTACTTCTCTGCTTTTTGCAAGAAACTTTGCCCATTGAGGCCTGTGAGGAGATATGCGAAAGGGTCAAGCAGTGTACGCCTTTCGTGAGCACTGCGCGTTCTTTCGTACTAAAAGAGTACTTCCTTCTCCTGTAAGATGTTATTGCTCTACATCCCTGGCTTCGAGCACCTGGCTGATTTTTATTGATTTGTTTTTTTTTTTTTCAGCTATGTCGAACACAAGACAATATCTTTTCAAACGTTCCTTCTGCTGACCACCGCTTTCACGGCAACATATAACAAACACCGCTCCCTGTTTCAAACTCTACAAAAAATGTAAGTACATGTGCCACCCAGTATTAACCAATGAAATGTACGAGAGTCGTTCAGTAAGTAATGCCGCACATTTTTTTCTCATAACATGTTTATTTTTAAGAGTCAGAATTTGGTGACAATATACACTAACATGACTTCTCCATGTCCTATTTTTATACGTAGTCTCCATCACTTTTTATGGCCGTACGCCAGCGTTGTGGAAGAGCATGTAAAAGCTCTTTGAATATCTGACAGTCTCGATCACTACAAACGCACTTCCAATTCTGACCGACAGCCTTAGACACAATTGTCTCTGGTCGGCACGAATAATGGTATCCTCACGATTCAGTATGTCTGGAGCAGAGGTTGTGATAGGACGTACCGAGAGTGGCTGATCCTGGAGCTGTTTCTCCATTTCCTAAAGCTGACACTTCCTTTAACTGTACTCATATCAACTGCAACATCGACATACACTGCATGCGACCGTTTATTGATGTTCATCACGGTTTTATTTCTGCACAGAAGAATTCAATAACAGCACACTGCTTATAACGTGAGTCGTATGTAGACGCCACTTTGACGCTGTGCTACGGCTCCGCCATCTGCCACAACGGTTCGAAACTTCATCGGAGTATAGAATAAATCATCAAATGTGAAGCACCAACGAAGACATTTGTCTATGTATACTATTTTTTTTTAAATATGGGGCGTTACTTACTGAACGACCCTCGTAGAATCATCCCATCACCGATTGTGATTCATATCGCATAAAATATGCAAGTGAAATGATGTAATATTACATGTATAGAGGCAAAATACATAATATACAATATATAGCTAAAATAACTAGGAATTAAGAAGAGAAAAACTTACTTCATACAACTGTATGAGTAGGGAATTGAAACAGTTACTCCCTGCACCTGTGACCACAGCTGGCTGCACTCACCATGGTAGGCAATCTTTGGTATGAAGAAGTCTGAACTTAGAAAGTGGAGACCAAGACCTCAGATGTTAAGTCCCATAGTGCTCAGAGCAATTTGAACCTTTTGAAGTGCCGTATTCTCGTGATGGTTTTTCCCTACATGCCGCCCTATTTCGGTTGTGAGGTGGCTACCGACGTCACATTCTGGGTACTTGCCCTAGTAATGTTACTTCGAACTGTCAAACGGCATTCGTGTAACTGCGTAGTTTTCAAGATTAAAATATAGTATTCTTTTCACGAGCCTACTACGTCAGCTTCAGTACGAAATTTTGATATTTGTTGTGATTTATAACTGCGTAATGTTATGAATCTTTTCTTATGCCCAACCGAAGCAGGTATATGTCTTCGTCACAAATACTTCAGTCATGTCGTGAGTTTTACTCACTTATCATGGTTGTTTTGTGAAATATATAGAAAATATACGATTGCTGTCCTTCTGCAGTCGACGCAAACACTGAGGTGACTTTCCGATTAGTTAATTAAGAAGAAGTATGACTCCCCATTTACCTTTCCCGCAGCAAACAGTGCTGCGTTGCAGTGCTTTGTCCAGGTTAGATACCACGAGCTGCCGGCGTGTAGTGTAATGTTCATTTTGCTGTAAATGTTGCGCTTCTCCCTGGTGAAAACATGCAGCAGCGGAAGCAAGCACTTCACGCTGGCACAACATGCAAGGCAGTTGTGCGCCGCGACGCTGTGACTTTGCACGGACCGCTAATTAGATTACATTGCATTACGAGCAACGGACGTCCGAATTATGACTCCTCTATATGGTGCTTGTAAAGCAGCCTAACAAGTCAGTTGTCGTCGCTGTTTGAATATAGCAAACTGATCGATTATTACGTAATTTAATTGTTAATTTTTCTTATCTAGGTCGAAACGCTTCACTTTTTGTTGTGTTCGACATGTTGCACACTGCGGTGACTAGTAATAATACATTTAATTAAAACACTCTGTCTATGTAATACTTAATTAATTATAACCAAATTTATTTTTGCTCGGCAGGCTCGCCTGTAGCTATGAAACTGGACACGAGGACTTGCCTTTCATGACACACTAAATGAGCCACGTTTACTGAGTGGCGAATTGATAGTTCTCAATACTGTGGCTCCACTACAGTCACTAGGCAACACAAGTTCGTAAACACTTGTTGCCACAGCTCTAACCGCGTTGGCGCGTAGGCACAGTTCACCGGAGATGAAAGTTTCCTCACTCACCCGATGGTTGACACAGGCTGTGTCAGGCGAGTAGGAACCACTACGACTCACTTCGACAGGAACTTCCTGGAAGTGGGCAGTATCCGACCTCGAGCAGAACTGCCCTCCTGGTCTCTGGCGACGCTGTTTCAGGGCAGAGGAGCGGCGGCGACGCCTCGGAGCTACAGGAGGCGCGGCCTCTTCCGAGCAGCTCGTTGGCGACTCGTCAAACGGGTTTGCTGTGCAGTATCTCTGCAGTGGTCAATACTTCTTGTGCTGCTCTCTATACTCTACGACACCGCACTTTTACTATCACATCGGGAGCTTATACGACAGAAATCGTGAATCCGGTTTCTCGACAATGTTTACTGAACTTGCAACATGACAATTCTTTCGAAATGCGTCCAGGTGTTAGATTAACCAACGTACAGGCAAGAGGGTACTCGTGTATACCTCAATGTGGTTGACCTCTGCTCAACTGGATACGCATTAGAAATTGTCGAGAGAGACATGCACGACTTGGACAAAACTACTGTAGCGTCGTAGCTATTACGCGACTGCAGATTTTTGCAGCAAGTTTGTTAAATTATGGCATGCTGTTTTGGAAGCCTGCAGTATAGTAGCGTTCTCTGGGAGCCGGAATGTGGCGTCATAGCCACACCTGTCCCTACAGGGACCGTGAGAACTGCGTTGTGGTGACCGTACTAAGATCACTTATTCATCTCGCCTAAGAAACTAAATTACTATGATAAATATGATCTGTTTGTTTCCATATTTGGTATAGGAACTTTTATAATTTAGAAGAACAGTTCGTAAAATTTTCATGCGGATAACTTTAATAGTTTTGGAAATGTTAAAAACCTATTAAAAAGTACTTAACCAACACTTAGTAAAGTAAATTCAGATAGGAATATTGACAGTTTAAGTTTCTTTGTCATTTGAAAATACTAATAGCACTCTCAGTGCGCCAAAGTTAATTTTAAAGAATTTTAATTCTAAACATTTAATAATTTTGCTTTCCTAAGGAAAATAATAGTTTAAAAGTTGATATTTATATTTTGTGTTAGGGTGGGAGTAGATGACAGGGAATGTGAGTCTATATGTGGGGATATACGTCAAATTTCAGTTTTATAATGTATTACACCATCCGTAATTTGGAAGTGTTACGTAAACAGGATGCCCTGAAAATGGCGAATACCACTAACTGGTGGATGACGTATGTCTAAGAGAGTTTGCTTTTGTAAAATGGCAGACAGAAAGATAGTGGCTGGCTCTGAGCACTATGCGACTTAACTTCTGAGGTCATCAGTCGCCTAGAACTTAGAACTAATTAAACCTAAATAACCTAAGGACATCACACACATCCATGCCCGAGGCAGGATTCGAACCTGCGACCGTAGCGGTCACGCGGTTCCAGACTGAAGCGCCTTTAACCGCACGGCCACACCGGCCGGCCAGAAAAATAGTAAGAGGATACTTAGTTCTAAAGTATATTTCAAATATAGTGTTCTTTTGATTTTCGTTTCGTTTGGTTTTGTGGAACATGTTATGAAATTTTGCAATATGAAATGACGTACACGCATTTGCGAATGCTGATTGGAGTAAAGCGGTTCGCTCGCGAAATTGATCATGAAAGGAAAATCTGACAGGATGATCATTTTGATCAACCAATGCGAGGAAAGTCTTTCCCGCGTAATTGAATGAGTTATATGCCCTTTGAGCGGCGACATTCACTCAGTCGTGGAGTCGCTGTGGGACGAGAAGTTCATGTTAAATGTGTCCGGAAAAATTATCTGTAAGATGAAGAAATGACGGTTAAATAGCGCTCGGTTTATATCGCCGTGCTAGTAGAGGCAATTACGGACATTTCGGTGAAGTTTTGAGAGGTTTTGGAATGTTAGTTGCAGAATAAACCGCGTGTTTAACTACCGGCCTTTGTGAATATTCTACGTGGCGTGTTCCGTATGTATGTACAGAACATTGTGGCGAGCATCTTCTTTCGAAGAATCCACTGAAAAGAACCGAATGTGAAGTCGTTTTGTAACAGTGTGAATCTCGTAATATTTCGGGTTGGACTTAACACATTTCTGGCTGTCTTACGTGTGACATAAGCTGCACGAACTAGTAGTAGATGTACTACCAACGTAAATGTGGGCTTGGTGACACAATAAATGAAAAGGACCGTATTAAAACATGAGTATCTACAAATAAACATTTTCAATGAATGGCGGAAGCACCTAGTTTGCTCGTTATTAATAGAGATTTACAGGTTTATCCTGTTACTGGAGTTAAGCGGACTTTGTAATCGTAAGTATGGACGGTGGTTTTCTTCAACGCTACTTTTATCATCGTCTACATAGTACCTACGAATGGAGAGCAACGGGTGGTGAGTGGACACTATACTGAGGTATGTAGACATCAATAAATCAATCGCAAAACTAGTCGCGCCAACCCCGCAACGCCGTAGTACGAGCGATCTCCAGTAGCTACGGACGTCATTTAAACATTCATGTATCAGAATAATTGATCAGTGCTTTCGGTTCCTTGTGGTATTCATGCAAATACTCTTTACTGACGTCATCACACAGGTACGTAGGTGTCTAATTCAGCTGCTCTTGAGCGGATATGACTGTCTTGGTCACTAACAAACAAGGTACATGAAGACAGCACTGTATACTGATTATATAGTATATACTAAGAGACCTTAATAAACCAGCTTGATATAAGAAAATATTTATTGCACATCTATATGTTGACGCTCCCGCACAGCCGAGCGCTTTAAGGCATCGCCTCTGAGATACTGGAGGTAAGTCTGCCCCGAATCGTATCCACTAGTGGGCCGGCCAGACTCGATGTGGTTTTTAGCCGGTGTCATATGTCGAATTATGTGAATACCGGGCTGGTACTTGCATCCAACCTAAGGCAGACACTACCCAAACTTTTAACAGACGCTCTCACTCTTGAATATGGATTTATACTAGATGCAGACAGATGGTATGCACGGATTCCTCCCAGGGGAGTGAAAGCGTCAGGAAGAATATCTCGGCACTAACATTTACCTCAAACCATAGAAGAATGTCAAATCCATAGAGTGAACCGGAACAAGTACAACAAGCAGAAGGTTCCGTGTCTGGTTCGGTACACGCTAATGGTTATACAAATAAATTTGCTGCAAGTGTGGAAAATGAGTTAGGAGCTAGTTTTTTTCCCCTTACTGAAACGTTGAACCTTTGGAACATGCTAGCAAGTTCAGCATATCGCATAAATTATCTGATCGAAGTATCCGGACACCTCTATGTAATACGGAATTGTTCACTAGACGTCACGAGAGGTGGACATGCCAGTGTAAAAGGAGTCGGGGAGTATTATGTCGTCAGTAGAGAAGCTATAACAGCACAATGTCTCGGTCAGGAGAGTTCAGTGACCTCAAACGTGGATCAGTCATCGGATGTCACGTGGATAACAAATCCAGCATGGACACTTCAACCCTTCTACAGTTGCCCAAGACTGTTGGTGACGTGACTGAAATGGAAAGAACAATCACAGTTAAACCAAGACAAGACAGAGACGGCCGAACAATGCGGAAGCTGGTTGTAAAAAGAAGGTCATCAGAAGGATTTACTCGCGAGTTCCAGACTTCTATCAGCAGTCCAGCAAGCGCAATGATTTTGCGTAGAGTCTAAAAAAAATAGGGTAGAAAAATCGAGCAGCTCCTCATAAGCCACACAAATCGGTAATTAATGCTAAGCGACGCTTAATGTGTGTAAAGAGCGAAGCCACTAGACATTAAATGACTAGAAACAAGAGATTTGAAGTGATGAATCACTCTATACCCTATGGCATTTCGATGGAAGCGTATGAGTTTGACAAATGCGTGGAGAACGTATCCGCTATCATACGTAACGCCATCAGCGTAGTACAGAGGTGGTGGTGTTACGGTATGTGGGCGTGTTCCCCTCTTGGCACTTAAGAAAGAGTCAAGTACGGGACGATAAGAACACATTTTACAGCAATCTACACAGCGTACAATAGAGGAACAGGTCGGACACAATGGTTATATGACAATGCACCCTGTCATAAAGCAGCATCTGTGAGGCAATGGTTTGAGGCAATGTCCCTGAATTGGACTACCCTACTCAGGCCCAAAGTGAAACCAATGGAACACATTTGGGATAAGTTAAAACGTCTGTTTTGACCCACATCCCTGCGTACGTTCACTGGCTTCGGCTCTTAAGGAAGAATGGGCTACAGTTCTTCCACGGTCATTGAGACATCTCTTTAGAAGTGCCCACAGCAAAGTTCAAGACGTCATACAGGCGGAAATACACTAATGTCCGTGTTCTTTTGAGCAGATGACACATTAGTCACTCCCTTAAAAATCGCACTATTTGATTTGGTGTGCTGTATTTTTCATTAGGTGGTAATGTCACCTACCCCCCTGATGTAAAATATGGCGGTGAAGTGGGTTGTACGTGAAAATCGGTTGTATGGGATCAGCTGTGGGAAGAGACTTGACAGACTGGCAGCACTAATCTATCGATTTGTTAGCACGTCAACACGAACCGTCCAACGTGTCTACAAGCAACGATGTCACATGAGCTGCTGTGTAATAAGGCGTAAGAACACCAGTGGTAAAAATATTCTATGCGATACAGACCGCATACGAGTGTGACACCTTGTCAATATCAGTTCCAAACCCGACAGGAACTGCTGTTATTAATGAATGCAGATCCATCTCTACCAGTTTCCTAGCGATCATTGCTAAGGGAACTGCATATTGTGGACATTTGTAGTTGACTTCCTCCCAAAACGCCGTTGCCCCCAGCGGCACATGAAGATTCATGTCAAACAACCAAGAAACTGAAATTTCCTGGCAGATTAAAACTGTGTGCCGGACCGAGACTCGAACTCGGGACCTTTGCCTTTCGCGGGCAAGAGTACTGGCATAGCCCGTCGAGTGATTATTTTGTCTCTAATCCAATGACGCAAAGTACTGAGTGCATCTAGGCGTTCTGCCTTCGGTGTGTGGACATAGTTTGAACATGAGTTGGGCACAGAAAGGTTACCGTGAACATGAATCAGTTTAATTTTTTCCTTCTTCATCGGTGACCAAGTTCTGCCCTTTCTTCAATATCCTCATGAAAACAACAACAGCGTTCAGAGGACTGCATTCATACATTCCTGGTTTGATAGACACTGACGGACCCAATCGTATATCGACTGGCCAGTTATGTAACTCGATCTTAATCACACAGAAAATTTCTAGAAATTTTTTGATCAGCGAATGAAACTAGCAGACGACATCCGCGCAATTTCGAATCTCTAAGAAATCCAGTTGACAATAAATCAGTTGGATATGGTAAACCTGAAGAAAAATGTCAACTATCTTCCTCATCGGTTGCTCCTCTTGTAAACTTGGAGTAGGCACTAAATGGTATTATCGTGATGTGTGTGTTCATTTATACAGTGAAGTATTGCGACGAGTCGTGATTGAAGGCTACACCAAATGAAAGAGCTGTCGATGTTGCGGATTGATGATACTGCAGGTCCGCAGTCAGAAATAGGACAGGGAAAGCACTGTCAAATCCATTATGTGTGGTTTTCTTTTTCCTCTCCCCTGACGGGAGAGGGTGGGCAAATAGAGATCCTACTGCTCTTTGGTGCCTTAGTCTGCGTTACCGAATGTTGATGGGACTGCATTTATTTTCTATTTGTCTTATTTCTATCCCTTCTTATCTATTTTCTCTTAGTATTAGTCGTCTTGCTTCTCCCGGCTATGCTATTATTTTACTGTAATTCTTATCCTCCTTAAAACCGCAGACAGGGTCATGTCATATTTGTGAATTCTGATCTATTTGATTTTAATCTATTTTTCTTATTATTCTATTTTGATGGTTTTAATCATTCTTCTGTGTATTCCTCGGTAAGGTGCCATAGAAGCTATACAATGTTGTCCGTCCTGTTTGGGCCTCCGTCGAATGAGAGAATCTACACACACTCGTTAATGATATCTGCAGGCCTCTGGTATTTATATGCTGGAAGTTTCAGTGCTGTAGTGTTTTCATTCAGTATTTCAGTGGTAGCGTCAGAATATTCTCTTCCGTTTTCTCCGATTTTAGCGGTTAGCTTGATCCGTCTCTGCGGTTAGCTTGATCCATCCTTGTTTGATAGGCCTTGCACCTGTTTTGCCTGTATACCCCTTCGATTCTTTTTCTGGGTCCTAGTCGTCCTGCTATTCTAAGGGATGCGCCTTTCTCTGGCTTCGATCGAGTTTATGTTTGGCTTGCGTGCAATCCATGCCTTTGCTGCGTATTCGCGGATGGGCCATGACATCTCTTTTTCCAAAACGATGTACAGATATTTACCTCCATCACTGGTTTTGATGTTTTCGCTCAAAGGCTAATCGATGATTCTTTGGGGTTTTACCCTTGTACTCCTGATAGGTATCGGTGTTAGAATACCATATGTTTTGGCTGCGTTCGGCTTAATTTACCAGTGATGGAGCCATTTTTCTCGTTTGTTTACGTACTCTTGCATCTGCAGGTTCATCTCAGACACTGTTGCTGCGTCCTTTGCATATAGTGCTAGACCTTCGTTCCACCGTCTTGCTCGTGGAATATCTGCCGTATACGGTGTGTGTGTTAGCGACGAGGAAATGATTGTAGCTTGCGGAACACCTCGGGGTAAAACATTGTTGATGCCACTTCGTTAACATGTACCCTAGACGATCTGTTGTCCAAGATGCGTGGGATGAGTTTTGTAAACTGGGCAGGCACATCCTTCTATGGTAATTTGTAGCATAGTCCAATATGCCACTCTTTATCAAATGCCCTCTCTATGCTAGAAAGCAGAGCATTCAGCTATATTTAGCCCTTTTTCACACATTTGCAGTCTCTTACTATCGGATCATTGGTGAAGTAATGCTTTCGTAAACCTACTTGAATGTCAGGATCAGGGATCCATTTGGCCTGTATTGCGTATTTCTCTGGCCTGTCTTTGATGATTTTCTCGAAGCATTTGCCTGTAACACGCAGTAGTGTGATGGGTCCAAAACGCCGTGAATCTTTCGAGGGCTTGACACGTTTGGCTTCTTTACACTGCTGTTACTTTTCAAGGCTGCATTAAATCAGGGCTGCATAAAATATGGAGCAGTTTCTCACCTGGGGAAAGCCTTAATAGTTCCCTAGTGATACCATATATTCCTGGAGAGTTGTTTTCTCCTGTTAGGACCACATCTACTTCTTCTTGGTTGTCAATATCGTTCGTTAATAGTCCTTCTGATTCTGTAGGTGCTGTCTGCAACACTAGTATCGCTGCCATGCTTTTTAATTTTGTCTCGTCGGCACGATTGAAGGGTGCAGATGGGTGTCTTGTAGAACTGTCTTGAACGCCTCCACTTTGTCTCCATCTGTGGTGAGTACGTTACTCTTGTGGTTCATTGGAAGTTCCGTTCGGTGACCTAGGTCTGATATTTTGGAGGAGGTCTGCCGTAATTTCGTTGGTTGTTTGTGGTCCAGAGTTTGGCATGTGGCTGCCCGTCTCTCCGATTTGAATTCAAGAGTTTGTTACTTGATTAATAGGTTCCGCCTGTTCCAGTCCTGTTTGTGGACCTCTGGCTGCGTTCATTTTTGTAGACTGTAAAGCTTCCTTTATCGTTTGATAGTACTCACTATTCGCTGTGATATTCTTTCTGGATGCGATATTATGTATTTTTTTGTGGCGCATTCCTTGGTAGCTCTCTGGATTGCATTTAATATGGAGTGTTTGATCTACTCTATGTCGTCCGCATTTAGAATTTTCGGTGGTGTTTAGCCTTCTGAGGGTTTGTAGTGAGCTCCCTTTACGCTTTGTGTATTCCTTTCGTAAGCAGAGTTCGTTTAATAAGCAGTAGTGTATGATGGCTACCTACGAGATCCCCTGACCAAGGCTCGCACAGATGCTTGAGCACATCTGAGCTACAGAGGTAGTGGTCAGGCGCCGATTTCTCTCTCTTGTATGAATGTAGGATGGTTGCATTCCATTCTTGAGTAGTTTGGCTCAATATGTAGGTATTCCATTTCTATTTGTTAAAGCGTCTCCAAATGAGGTAGCTCTAGCATTACGAACGCCCGCCCACCGGAGTGTATTTTCTTAGTGTGTCGATGTATTTGAGGAAGCCTATGGATATTTCGTCGCGAGGTGGGCTGTAGCGTGAAATATGCTTCTGTCCTGTGTTTGTGATGTGGATTTCTGGCGGGTTGAATCGCATGACTGGAGCGGATATTTTGTGGGGTGCTGCCGCTCCTCCAGCTCAGCCTCTTGCGTTTGGTGCTGCTTACTTGTTTACTTGGTGGCACGGATGGTCATCTATGATTCGAGGGGCGGTGGGCTTGCCTTCGTTTCGTTGGGTCGTGCTGTGGCTGGTTGTGGGTACGGCTTGTCTTGCGGCGTTCTGTGTGCTGCGTCTGCAATGGCGCTTGCTATGATTCGCTGCTGTGGGATGGAGTGCTTTACGCTTGGCGTTTCATCTGTTTATGTTGCCTCTGGCACTGGCGCTAGCATTGATAGATTAGATACGCGTTTCTACCAGTTATAAAGGTTTCACATGGTATTACAGCTGCGAGCCATTGTTGCAGCGATATAAGAGAGACAGATTTCCAGTATGGCTCATACCAAGTGGCAATGTAGTTTTCATGTTCGCTTAGTTTACTGGATGTTTCGTGTACGCCCATCAACTAACTAACGAACATGCCGACACAATCATACGTTGCGTTAAGCGAAAATTTCGTGTAATATGCCACTCTAACTGAGAGCCTCATTTACCTTCTAATTAATACTGGTAGTTAAAGATAGAGCAGTGCGTTTACTAAATATGACTAAATATTCTGATTATTTACTTTAATATTCTACTACCAGTTAACATATTCTGAGAAATAAGCTGCTTCTAAAATATCTCGCTAATTTAAAGCCCCATCACGCAGCAAAATTAATCCGAGCCTTTGGAGCAGGTGTTTTCCAGAACAGTGCTGCAGACAGGTTCGCAGAAAATCCTTGTTTGTAGGAGGTTATTCCGAGAACCAAAACAGCTGTCTTTTATAAAATAAATTTTAATATAGCCTCTTGGAGAAGCTTCCCTCCACAGGACACAAATTTAATGAAGGTAAAATACAAATTACATGCAGAAATTCTTTCTAAGTGACTCGTTTCGAGAACGTCCGTCGTCATTGGGAATCTTTTGCAAAAGGGTTGAGGGGGAGAGGGGAGTGTCGTGGGTCGTACTTCGATAGCGCAGTCGGCGTAGCACTTGCCTGTGAAATGCAAAGGTCCGAGGTTCGAATCTCGTTCTGGAACACAGTTCAATCTGCCATGAATCTGCCAATCTCTCTCTTCCCTTACAGTTTTTGCACTCTGCAGCTCCCTTTCGTACCTTCGAAGTTATTCCCTGATGTCTTAACACATGTCCTACGTTCTGTCCCTTGCCGCACGGGCTAGTCGCGCGGTCTCGGGAGCCTTGCACGGCTCCCCCCGTCGGAGGTTCGAGTCATTCCGCAGGCATGGGTGTGTGTGTGTGGTGTCCTTAGTGAGTTTAAGTTAGATTAAGTAGTGTCTACGCCTAAGGACTGATAACCTAAGCAGTTTGGTCCCACAGGAACTTACGATAAGTTTCCAAATTTTTTTCTTCTCCCTTTTTCTTGTTAATATTTTCCATGTGCTTCTACCATTACCGTTTCTGCGAAGAACCTCCTCATTTCCTATCGGATCACCCAGTTTTCAACATTCTTGTATAAATGGAAATAATAATGGCAAGCAACTGAAAATTTAATCACCACCATCACTAAAACACTTCGACCGTCTTCTCCAATTCGCCCACAGTCCATGATTTACTTTCAAACAATGCTATGCTCCACACATATTTTCTCAGATTCTTCTTCCCCAAATGGAGGTCCACGTTTATTAGTAGCAGACTTGTTTTGGCCAAGAATGTCCTTTTAGTCCTTGCTAATCTACTTTCTGTAGCCTCCTTGGTGCGTCAATCATAAGTTATTCAGTTTCAAAGGTAGCGGAATTTCTTCACTTCGTCTACTTTATAGCCCCCAAGTTTGATGTTAACTTTATTACTAATCGCCTCTTTGCTTCTCCACACTATTTTCATCTTTGTTCGATATACTGCCCCCTCAGTGTGTCCTGTAACCCTTCCCCCCTTTCACTAAGCAATGTCTTAGTAAATCTTTGTTGATATATTTTCACCCTAAATTGTTGTCATACTCATGAATTTACCATCATTGCTTCATCAGTGTACGTATGAAACAGTACGAGTGAAGGGCTGCTGGTTCAAATGGCTCTGAGCACTATGCGACTTAACTTTTGAGGTCATCAGTCGCCTAGAAGTTAGAACTAATTAAACCTAACTAACTTAAGGACATCACACACATCCATGCCGGAGGCAGGATTCGAACCTGCGACAGTAGCAGTCGCTCGGTTCCAGACTGTAGCGCCTAGAACCGCATGGCCATACCGGCCGGCCCGAGTGAAGGGTTGCATCCTTGTGTTTTACCATTTCTAATTCGCACCATTCGTTCTTGGTATTCCATCCCAATTGTTCGCTCTTGTTTCTAATACATATTGTATATTGCACATCTTTCTTTATAGCTGACACCTATTTTTCCTACAATTTCGACCGAGCGAGGTGGCGCAGTGGTTAGCACACTGGACTCGCATTCGGGAGGACGACGGTTCAATCCCGTCTCCAGCCATCCTGATTTAGGTTTTCGTGATTTCCCTAAATCGTTTCAGGCAAATGCCGGGATGGTTCCTTTGAAAGGGCACGGCCGATTTCCTTCCCAATCCTTCCCTAACCCGAGCTTGCGCTCCGTCTCTAATGGCCTCGTTGTCGACGGGGCGTTAAACACTAACCACCAGCACCACCATCCCACAGTTTCGAATAACTTGCACCATTTTAGATTGTTGAACAGTTTTTGTAGGTCGACAGACGCTATGAACGTTTCTTGATTTTTCTAATGCCTTAGTTCCACTATCAAGCGCTACGTCACAACCGTACTCTTAGTGTGCTTACCTTTCCTAAAGCCAAAATGATCAGAATCTAATTGATACTTAGTTCTCTTTTCTATTCTTTTGTATATTATTAGTGTCAGCAGCTTGGATGGATGAGCTACTACGTTGACAGTGCTGTATTTCTAGCACTTAACAGTATCTGTCCTTGCTGTCTTTGCGATTATATACTCCTGGAAATGGAAAAAAGAACACATTGACACCGGTGTGTCAGACCCACCATACTTGCTCCGGACACTGCGAGAGGGCTGTGCAAGCAATGATCACACGCACGGCACAGCGGACACACCTGGAACCGCGGTGTTGGCCGTCGAATGGCGCTAGCTGCGCAGCATTTGTGCACCGCCGCCGTCAGTGTCAGCCAGTTTGCCGTGGCATACGGAGCTCCATCGCAGTCTTTAACACTGGTAGCATGCCGCGACAGCGTGGACGTGAACCGTATGTGCAGTTGACGGACTTTGAACGAGGGCGTATATTGGGCATGCGGGAGGCCGGGTGGACGTACCGCCGAATTGCTCAATGAGCGGGGGCGTATAGTGGGCATGCGGGAGGCCGGGTGGACGTACCGTCGAATTGCTCAACACGTGGGGCGTGAGGTCTCCACAGTACATCGATGTTGTCGCCAGTGGTCGGCGGAAGGTGCACGTGCCCGTCGACCTGGGACCGGACCGCAGCGACGCACGGATGCACGCCAAGACCGTAGGATCCTACGCAGTGCCGTAGGGGACAGCACCGCCACTTCCCAGCAAATTAGGGACACTGTTGCTCCTGGGGTATCGGCGAGGACCATTCGCAACCGTCTCCATGAAGCTGTGCTACGGTCCCGCACACCGTTAGGCCGTCTTCCGCTCACGCCCCAACATCGTGCAGCCCGCCTCCAGTGGTGTCGCGACAGGCGTGAATGGAGGGACGAATGGAGACGTGTCGTCTTCAGCGATGAGAGTCGCTTCTGCCTTGGTGCCAATGATGGTCGTATGCGTGTTTGGCGCCGTGCAGGTGAGCGCCACAATCAGGACTGCATACGACCGAGGCACACAGGGCCAACACCCGGCATCATGGTGTGGGGAGCGATCTCCTACACTGGCCGTACACCACTGGTGATCGTCGAGGGGACACTGAATAGTGCACGGTATATCCAAACCGTCATCGAACCCATCGTTCTACCATGCCTAGACCGGCAAGGGAACTTGTTGTTCCAACAGGACAATGCACGTCCGCATGTATCCCGTGCCACCCAACGTGCTCTAGAAGGTGTAAGTCAACTACCATGGCCAGCAAGATCTCCGGATCTGTCCCCCATTGAGCATGTTTGGGACTGGATGAAGCGTCGTCTCACGCGGTCTGCACGTCCAGCACGAACGCTGGTCCAACTGAGGCGCCAGGTGGAAATGGCATGGCAAGCCGTTCAGCCGTTCCACAGGACTACATCCAGCATCTCTACGATCGTCTCCATGGGAGAATAGCAGCCTGCATTGCTGCGAAAGGTGGATATACACTGTACTAGTGCCGACATTGTGCATGCTCTGTTGCCTGTGTCTATGTGCCTGTGGTTCTGTCAGTGTGATCATGTTCTTATTTCAATTTCCAGGAGTGTATGTGTGATACTTTTCCGGAAGTCTGGTGTTATGGCTTCAGTCGCATAGATTGTACAAATCAATTCGAACAGCCACTTCTCTTAACGAATTTAGAAATCCCGAATACATGCTATCTTTACCTTAAGGCTTATTTGATTACACGTATTCCCAAAAGCTAATAAACTTCGACAGTAAGCTGCACCCCCTTTGTGTTCCAATTCGATTTCTGTTTCTTCTTATGAAACGTCATCAGACGGTTCCTCCCTCTCGTAAATGCCTTCGGTATATTCTTTCCACTTATCCATTCTCCCATCTTCGTTGAAGAGTGGAGTTTCTGCTGCAGTTTCAGCGTTGACTAATGTTGACGCATTTGCTTTCACCGAAGTTTGTTTTGACTTCACTATATGCCGAACTTGTCCTTCCTACGACCATTTCCTTTTTTGATTTCTTAACTACCCTGTGCCAATGTTTTCACCTTTACGTAAGCACCAAATCCGTTATTCTCTATAATCTGTATTTCATAATTTATCCTTTAGCTGTCCCTGCTGTTTGTCCTCTGCACGGCCTCTTTGATCTCCTGGATGCCATATCATGTCCCACTAATCTGCACCTTCTTCTGGCAAGAGTATTTCATAAAATTGTCACCTAATCTTATTGGTACTTATTCCATATTTTATCTCTCCATTCGTCCATAGTCTCACGTTTTAAACGTCTCAAAATTCCTATTCTCCGAATTGCTGAGACTCCGTGTGTCAGTTCCATACAGTGCTGTTCTAGATGTACACATTCAGGAACGTTTGCTATATTTCCACATCATTTTCTAATATCAGTCAAGCTCTTTTACTGAAGAAAGTTTTATTCACTTATGACGGTCCATTTCTGATATCGTCTTTGTTTCATTCTTCCTAGATGATGAATTCTTTCATTTCCTGCACTATAGTATGGCACTTCAAGAAAGCGGACTGAATATCATAGGATTCTTATGACACAATGAAACAAATACACGTGCTAGAAAATAAACCTTGTCAAACAAAGAGAAAATGGGACGATATGTTCCTACTAGAAATTTGTTCTCTCTGGAAGCTAGTCTTCGCAGTGAAGTTTGCAGTGAAGTTTTCTGCCAATATTTAGGAATGCATTTGGACTTCTATGAAGTTTAAGGCTACGAAGAGTTAAAAATAGCAGTAAGTGAATGGATGATTTATTAGTAGTAACGTACCATAGATACTTCAAATTATTAGAGAATGTGGGATAAATGTCGAAATAGTAAATGCTATAGAATGATCCACGTAGTTGAAATTATTGGTGATAACATAAGAAGAAAATTTTTATTTCTCTCGTTATTCACCTGTCACTCCTCCCTTATAACTAATATAGTATCAATAGCTTGACAGTTATGTCTGTGCGCAACTGAATTTAGGAAATTGTTTGTTTTGGTTTTCATATTTCACTCATTTTATTTGGGGCATCATTAGTGACTTGAAGACCAGGTCATGTGAAAGGTATGTACAATTCTCACCATTTTCTCTTCCAGCACGTTGTAGACCGCTGTTGAGAACTAACTTTTAACAGCGTACTGGAAGGGTTAAAAGTATAACAACTGTATTACAGCACAAGTAAAATAGAAAGGAAGACCACTGAGATTACCCAGTCAAATATTGTTTCCTTCGTTGCAACTGAATATTTATTACATTTGCTTCAAATAACATGGTAAACAGAAAACTCTACTGCACCAGTTGCACTCTAAGTACTCACAGAATCCTAGAAATAATGAAACACAATTTTTAACTATCCACTTCTGAAGTCGAGCTTTACGTAAATATGCTGTAACGAAACCAGTCGTATGTGGGAAAGAATTGTGATCTCTGCTAACAAGACAAATTTCTAACAAAGATCCTGAATCGCCCAACATGATCTATCAATCTGTCCATTCAGACCAGCTGTGTCCAAAGACATTCACGTGTACTATAGTGGGAAAAGGCGTCGCGTTACTTTAGCGTTTTATAACAAGAAGAAACAGGATCACATGAAATGTGTTAAGACATCAGAAAATAACTTCCATGGTTCTCGATGGAGCTGTAGAGCACCATAAACTATAGGGGAAGAGAGAGACTAGCATATATGGTCGTAAACTGAGGAAACTGAGTTTGAATAATGTAAATTAATATCCGAATCACACCATGTTGAGTGCCTCAAATACAATAAAATTAAAAGAAGTTTGCAGTGAAAGCAAGTGATTAAGTGCCGGCCGGAGTGGCCGTGCGGTTCGGGGCGCTGCAGTCTGGAACCGAGCGGCCGCTACGGTCGCAGGTTCGAATCCTGCCTCGGGCATGGATGTGTGTGATGTCCTTAGGTTAGTTGGGTTTAATTAGTTCTAAGTTCTAGGCGACTGATGACCTTAGAAGTTAAGTCGCATAGTGCTCAGAGCCATTTGAACCATTTTTGAGCAAGTGATTAAGTAATTGAACTTGGAAACATTTACCTTTATTATATGATCATTAAATGCGAGGGAGGATTAGTTTTCGCATATCACCACTCGATGGCGTCAGTTTTGCGTACAGGCGTACGCAGTGGACACGAGGTCGGTGCAGTGAGTCGATCAGCCCTTGTCGCTTATGTACCGGCGGGTTGGCAGCCAGCAGCTTTCATCTGCCACGCTTTGCGGCTTTGTAGCGACACCCTGGAAAACTTAACTCGTTCCTTCATCCACGCAGGGCAACACACTGTCTCACCTATAGAGCGCTTGGCAGCCGACACTGTGTTCCTAGACTTGCGCTCTCAGGGTAAAAACAACAGGGTAGGGCAGAGATCGAAATATGTCCAACAAATAACTGATGACATGAATGTAAATGCTGCTCTGACCTGAGATGATAAAGTTAGCACAGAAGGGGAACTCGTGGCTGGTCGTATCAAACCTGTAATATGATTGAATAAAACGTTGACGGAACCATAGGTTTAGTGGCGTCACCACAAGCGGCAGTAAATATGCCAGATGTCTCCTGGAGAACAATTGAAATCGCATATAACCGACTGCCGGGGAGGCGAAAACCAGTACTCTTCTGGAGCCACTTGAACAAATCATCAGCAGCTTCCCACAGTCACTACTGCTGGACTCGGCTGAAATTATTTGTTTCACTCTGCTCTGCTACCATGGGACTTGGTTTGGAGAGCTCGGTGACAGGTGACAAAGTATTTCCACAGGATACCTGCTCCACCGTGGCCCACGTCGTGCGGAAAACTCAACTTCCCCACGATATTGTGAACTGTCACTGGTTGCATCCTGTGGTGGATGCTGGATTTCTGGAAAGTCGAGCGTTGGTTCTTTATACATACTTGCCCTTTTTCTTCTGAAATTTAATTTTTCCCCAGCACAAGTATCCAGCAATAGAAGTTGCTTTAGTGTTTGACTGCTACTGAATACTGTAAACAAAAAATTGTTTATATATTTGCTGTAGGTCACAGAAATAACACAATAAATTAACAACGCTTGCGGACACTACTTGAAGTAACCGTTACTTATAAACAGACCAAAACTAAAAGTATGTGTGCCTTAAAATTTTTTGCTACGTTACGAAGATGGTTTCCTGATAGGTAATATTCATATAGTGTCAGTACGGTTATTTATATATATTATGTATTTAGTATATTTTGCTATATTACATATTAAATTTTCCGTGTTTCTGGAACAGTTTTACGTTGCCACATTGTAAGAAATGCCGTTATCCGTAACCGCTTTTATTGTTAATACACTTGTTGGTATACCTTAATAAAACACTTTTGTTAACAGCTGATAAAAGAAGTCACACAAAAACAGAACTTGTATGTGTTGTAGATACAAAAATTATTGAAGATTAATCTACAATATCTAATATTTCATAGCGCATGATTTAAATAAAATTTTGTGACTGAATGAAGAATTGATGCAAATATTCGTTTTAGCTGCAAATTTACTGAGACATTTAGGAAGGTAAGGAGAACAAAACGCTCTACTCAACTACCAGGTTTAGTAAGATGCTTCGTTCGTATCAGGTTACAGAAAAAAGTATGTCATCAAACTTCTCTTTGACTCATTGTACTTCCGTTTGTTTTAGATACCATGAAATTGATTTGCCTATAATGTAAACATCAGGACAATTTTATCATCGATCTTCTGACTGGTGAGACACAGCCCGCGGCAGCTTTCTCGTTGTGCCAACCTCTTTATTTCAGAGCAGCACTTACATCTAACTTTCTTCTGTCTCACTACAGTTTTTGAGCTCTACAGCACCCTCTAATAGAATGCAAGTTGTTCCCTCATATATTAGCACATGCACTATCCCGAACTATCCTCTTGTTAGCGTTTTCCTGTATTCCTTTCCTTGCCGCTTGGTTGGAGAAAGTCCTCATTCACTATCTCATCAGTTCACTTATTCTTCTGTAACATTCTGTAGCAACACATCCCAAACGCTCCGCTTCTCTTCGTTTCGGGATACCCCACTGTCTTTGATACACTATGCTACAGGCGCCGAGAGTCAGATATTTCTTACGCGAATGAAATTTTATGTTTGATGCTAGTGTACTTCCTTTATCGAGGAGTATTGTGTATCGCTGCTAGTTTCCTTCTTCTATCATATTTGTTTCGTCCGCCAAGTGTTAATTTGTTTCCAAGGTAGTAAAAATCCGTCACTTTACTTACGACGTAGTCCCCATTTTTGACTTATTTCATTCCTTCTAAATCTCGTTACTTGCGTCTTTCTTTTATTCATACTGGGTGGTTATAATTAAAGCGCAGCTACCCACAGAGGTCCAGTGTAGGCTGTAACTAAAGTATGGCAGCAAAACTTGGTTGATATTCTAATGTGTCATTGCGGAACCGATTTACGCCGAATGAGAATTTATTCCAATTTCGGCCACCAGGTGCAAATCTGGCACTGTACGGCACCTCGTCGCGTCACTGGTGCTCATACTGAACAAATAGTGCAAGTGACAGTTAATAATGCCCATTCTCACTTGTTTGACCTTCTCTGCCAACGTCTCGTTCATAATCCATTACATGTGGAAACATTTCTATACGTGTTTTTGCTTTCACAACTATAGATTTGCATCTGGTAGGGTAGCTGCACTTTAATTATAACAACTCAGTACTTCGCCCATAAAAAGAGCTCGTTTCATTCAGTAAGTCCTGTTACACATCCTTCGGTTAATTGAGCTGACAATGTTACCATAGAATCATATTATTTTAAACCCACGCCTAAGCCTTTCTTTTGCCTCTGTAATTCCTTCTTTCGTGTGCAAGTTGAACAACATGATAGAAGGACTGCATCCTTGCCACATGCCCTTTTTCATGCAAACACTTCTATTCTTACAGTGATTCTTTTGCTATAATACGCACTGATAATAACGAGATGGATAGAGATACAGATAGATAGATAGATAGATAGATAGAGAGAGAGAGATAGGGAGAAAGAGAAAGAGAAGAGAAGAGACTAACAATGAGGGGGGCGTTTCCTACGCAGCAAGTACGTTGCTTCAAACTACCCGGAAGATGTCAGTGGATGTAATTTGAGTATTTGAGACAGGATGGAAAATGACATTTCCAGACAGCTGAGACGTTACCCTTCTTCCATTGCTCACAGATATTATGGATGCTCGATAGGGAAGGAAACACTGTGTTATGGAGGCGTCTTTTTATTGCTCATGCGACAAAAAGTGATTCGCACCAAACAGCATTCCAGGCCGTGCATGTGTGCACTGCTGTGCCGTGGCTGGATAAAGTGTTGTGCAGAACGTGCTGTGTCCTCTGGAGCGCTCAGTGAGTGGGGGGAGATGGTGCTGAGGGGGCAATGGACGTGAGGAGGGTGCCCCGGGTCAGTCCAGTCGTAAAGCTGGGCTCCAGGGCCTGGCCATCAGTAACTGCTGTAAAAATACACCAGGAGCCGTCATTACCTATCTCCAGGCAGACACCGTGTTCAGCGCTCCCCAATCACTACTCTCCACTTCGTTGGATTTTGATTTTTTTTAGACGACGTGTTTGGAAGGCACACACCCTGATCTCTCTGTGGATCAGTGATTTACATATTTCTCTTCTGGAGTGTAAGAAGCTGTGCATCTTGAGCTTTATTTCATCATAATTATTGTGTGATGCATGTTATCAAAATAATGCGTTGAAATTATACATAATAAACGACTGAGAAGATGTTCCAGCAAAATGCACACTGCAGGTCGATATATGTACATACACTCCTGGAAATGGAAAAAAGAACGCATTGACACCGGTGTGTCAGACCCACCATACTTGCTCCGGACACTGCGAGAGGCTGTACAAGCAATGATCACACGCACGGCACAGCGGACACACCACGAACCGCGGTGTTGGCCGTCGAATGGCGCTAGCTGCGCAGCATTTGTGCACCGCCGCCGTCAGTGTCAGCCAGTTTGCCGTGGCATACGGAGCTCCATCGCAGTCTTTAGCACTGGTAGCATGCCGCGACAGCGTGGACGTGAACCGTATGTGCAGTTGACGGACTTTGAGCGAGGGCGTATAGTGGGCATGCGGGAGGCCGGGTGGACGTACCGCCCAATTGCTCAACACGTGGGGCGTGAGGTTTCCACAGTACATCGATGTTGTCGCCAGTGGTCGGCGGAAGGTGCACGTTCCCGTCGACCTGGGACCGGACCGCAGCGACGCACGGATGCACGCCAAGACCGTAGGATCCTACGCAGTGCCGTAGGGGACCGCACCGCCACTTCCCAGCAAATTAGGGACACTGTTGCTCCTGGGGTATCGGCGAGGACCATTCGCAACCGTCTCCATGAAGCTGTGCCACGGTCCCGCACACCGTTAGGCCGTCTTCCGCTCACGCCCCCACATCGTGCAGCCCGCCTCCAGTGGTGTCGCGACAGGCGTGAATGGAGGGACGAATGGAGACGTGTCGTCTTCAGCGATGAGAGTCGCTTCTGCCTTGGTGCCAATGATGGTCGTATGCGTGTTTGGCGCCGTGCAGGTGAGCGCCACAATCAGGACTGCATACGACCGAGGCACACAGGGCCAACACCCGGCATCCTGGTGTGGGGAGCGATCTCCTACACTGGCCGTACACCACTGGTGATCGTCGAGGGGACACTGAATAGTGCACGGTACATCCAAACCGTCATCGAACCCATCGTTCTACCATTCCTAGACCGGCAAGGGAACTTGCTGTTCCAACAGGACAATGCACGTCCGCATGTATTCCGTGCCACCCAACGTGCTCTAGAAGGTGTAAGTCAACTACCCTGGCCAGCAAGATCTCCGGATCTGTCCCCCATTGAGCATGTTTGGGACTGGATGAAGCGTCGTCTCACGCGGTCTGCACGTCCAGCACGAACGCTGGTCCAACTGAGGCGCCAGGTGGAAATGGCATGGCAAGCCGTTCAGCCGTTCCACAGGACTACATCCAGCATCTCTACGATCGTCTCCATGGGAGAATAGCAGCCTGCATTGCTGCGAAAGGTGGATATACACTGTACTAGTGCCGACATTGTGCATGCTCTGTTGCCTGTGTCTATGTGCCTGTGGTTCTGTCAGTGTGATCATGTGATGTATCTGACCCCAAGAATGTGTCAATAAAGTTTCCCCTTCCTGGGACAATGAATTCACGGTGTTCTTATTTCAATTTCCAGGATTGTATTTGTGTCACTGAATCACTTTGAATATTTGATGAGTACTTTTGTTCTCGATTATATGTCTGACATTGGTATCAGTTTGGTGATACATAATAAGTAATTTGAAGCGATATGAAGTGTAAAGCAGACAATTGGTTACATTCGAGGAAAAAATACTGATGTAAACCAATAATCCACCTGACTATGAGGGGGTATCCAGTCGAAAGGTTTCGTGGAAAAAATTAAAGCTACTGACAAGGAAAGCTTTTGTTTAGTTCTACATAGCAAACACAGTCACAGTTTACAAATCACACAGCAACATGGACAAAATAAGGTTATTTTCCACACAAACAACAGATTGTACTGTTGTACCATCAGCAGCAGCCATTTACATGAACTATTGGATAAATATCTACTGACCACCTCGTCAGTGGTTTCGGCTATTGATGACACCTTGCCGGTTACCGAGCGGTTCTAGGTGCTTCAGTCCGGAACCGCGCGACTCCTATGGTCGCAGGTTCGAACCCTGCCTCGGGTGTGGATGTGTGTGATGTCCTTAGGTTGGTTAGGTTTAAGTAGTTCTACGTTCTAGGGCACTGATGACCTCCGATGTTAAGTCCCATAGTGTTCAGAGCCATTTGAACCATTTTTTGATGTCACCTTGCCTCTCTTTAGTTTCGCCTGTACACTCCGAAGCATAAGCCACTCTTCCATCGCTACAATGAAAACTGTTATGTATCTGAAACTTGCTGTTCTGGACTACGCAGATTATTTATTATGCCACTGACAACGTTCACCACCATGATCGCCAGCTGTAACCTTAGTTTCCATCTTTACTGTTGTCGTCCCACTACTAAGCATTACTTCATCGCAAAACTGAATTCACAGAGCAGCTAGAAAAATTCAGCCAAATAGCGTTCACACAAGTAACAGGAAACAGTTTCTCCTAATAATTAGCAGTGCTGCACATCCTTAATGAGTTTTTTACCTGTTACTAAAATACGTGGTAATTTTAAAGTATAATTGTATGAACCAATACAAAAATTTATCAGGTAAATGGAAAAGAACGAAGTAACAAATGATACAGCATGTGAGGACAAATTCTCGAAGATTTTTATAGTATTTATACCTGTTCTATATGCCTGTCCTTCGTCACATGACACCCACCTAATCGGTAGTCCACTTCTAGCCATATCCGACCCAGCACATTAGGAGTGATGGTTAGGACCGCTGCTGCTATGCGGTGTAGCAAATCGTCGAGGTTCTGTGGTAGAGTTGGAACATAAACGCTACGTTTGAAATAACTCCTCGAGAACAAATGGCAAGGCGTGAACTCGGGCGACCGTGGTGGCCATTTGAGCAGTGCCAGATCGGCGGCAACGACTCATTCATGTGAACTCACACACAATTGTGGAATTGTAGGGGGACGGTATCTTGTTAAAAGATGAGATCCCCGTTGCCAGTTTCAAGTTGTGCCATAAGTCGCAATTGTAGCTTGTAGGTGAGAAAACTGACTACTCTGTCGGCAAAGCAGAAGGGGCAATAGACTTACACATCTTCTCTATGCTATTGTAATGATTTGCGCACGCTTCCTCTTCCTCGTTCGCTGCCATCTCATAGTATCTACGGTCGGTGGTGCAGACATTAGTTGATACGTTATATCCACTTAACGGAAATATTTCATAGACTCTTTAGTAACACCGTAATACAATTATGTTGGAAGAAATAGCGAACAATGGGAATAAATTGTAGAGCATAACGTGCAATTCACTTTTATTTTTTGGTGATATGTTACAATACACGTTATATCCACTTAACGGAAATATTTCATAGACTTTTCAGTAACACCGTAATACAATTATGTTGGAAGAAATAGCGAACGTAATACAATTATGTTGGAAGAAATAGCGAACAATGGGAATAAATTGTAGAGCATAACGTGCAATTCACTTTTATTTTTTGGTGATATGTTACAATACAGCATCACCGGTCTATTGCGGTCTAGCTGTGTTGGTGAGGCAGTGAATTTCCACAGGGCAGTGACGCAGTCACTGCAATTCACTTTGGAGGTGTGGCGGTGGGACTTGTAGTCCCGTACCACCCTCTGACGGTGACAGTACTGCATGAGTCAGGCAGAAAAATTAAGCCTAACATGGGCAGGTATGATTTGAAAGCACTGGACGTAGAATGGGGTCTAGTCCCGACAAAGGATGCGCCGCAATTCACTTAAAGAGCAAGTGAATATAACGAATGATCGTGAAGTTCCGCATGCGAGAATACTTCGAAATAAATAGCTTGTTTCATAAATAAGAGAAGGAAGCCTTTTAAACTGAATGCTGGTTTGTAATACAAATACTTGTTGCACACTGAACAGTCGAGTGACATAGTTCATTTTGTTCAGTTGCATTTACTGTCAACTATTTCGGCGACCAAAGGAACAGGCAATGTAGATTCTCCTTTTGGATGACTTTGGAAGAAAGTTATTGACTCTGGTCCCGCTATCTCTACTTCCAAACGCAACTCGCGACTCGTCGGTTATAATATCACAACATTAACTGTTGAAATCACGGATGTATGGAAAATGAATCACTCTAATTTAGCATTTTGTTAATGACAGGTGTTCAGTTGGACTGGATTCTGACTCCGTATAAAAACCGGTTCATTAGAATGTAACGTATTTGTAGTTCGGTCGATTATTGATTATGAATTGCATTGAATTTCATGCACTATGCCCTCAGTTGATTGAATGGTGAACGAAAGAACGAAATTCAAAAATAGTCACGAAAAGGAAGGAATATAGCAGTACATGTCATTTTAGAATTAAATAAATAGAGTACAAGCAAGCTATGGCGAAATGGCTACAAGAAAAATGTGAAAAAAACTCCGTTGAAGTGCTCGTCGTAAGGAAGATTCAGCATACTGAAAAGTCAAAACAACCCCAGATGAATTTAAAAGCAAATGTGTCAACACTAGAAGTGCAACATACATTTTTCTGTTAACGTAGCCGAATACGGAACATGGAAAAATGCGTCAAAGGCATTAACAGAAGAAATGCACTATCAGCTGGCAAAATAGGCGAAGAAATGGACTGGAGACATTCCACTCGACTTTCGGAAAATGTTACCCATGTAATTCCAATGATACCAAGGACAGATAAGTGTACGTATTATCGCAGAACCAAATTAGCAGGTCATGCATCCAATTCTAACAAGAATAATGTACAGAACAATGGAAAAAAACTGACGATGTTAGACGACGATCGGTTTGGTTTTCCGAAAGGTAAATGCGCGAGTGATGTAGTTCAGACGTTGAGCTTGATAATGGAAGCAAGACACGTTCTTACGATTTGTCGACCTGGAATAAACGTATGACAGCATAATAGGTGCACCATGTTCGAAATTTGTGTAAAATCTGAGAAATAAAAACAACAACTAAAGGCCAAGAACTAAGTGATACGATTAAAAAGGATGTAGGACAGGAATACAGTCTTTCTCCCCTGCTGATCAGACTGAACATCGTCGAGGATATTTTGAAAATAAAAAATAATAGACGTGTGACCAAAATTCATGGCATCGGGAAGGACCCTTTCCACATCTGGAATGACACCCCCCGGTATGCACACGGAGTGCACATTGGTTTTCTTCCCCTCCCTTGCAGCCATATCCCTAAGGGGCCCCATTACGCGCCTGACGTTGGAGCTCCGAACCACCAGTAAGCCCACCCTCTGCGACCGCCGAGATCTTGCAGACTGAGGGGCAATCTCTGGAACAGGACAAGCAGCCTTGTCCGGCCGAACATCAGCATCAACAAGAGACAGAACCTGAAACCGGTTAGTCAGACAAACTGGAGAGACCTTCCGTTCAGCCCTCCGGAATGTCTTTCACCCCCTGCCAAACCTCGAGACGACCTCCCACTCTACCACTGGTGAGGGATGAGCCTCAATGTGGGCAGTATCCTGGGCAGCCACAACCATAGTCTGATCGGAGGATGCGTGGGACGAGCTGGCCGTCCCCGACAAACCCCCGTCTGGACCCCCACAGTGATGCCCATTGGCAACAACCTCAAGCTGTGTGACCGAAGCCAACACTGCCTGAAGCTGGGAGCGAAGGGATGCCAACACTGTCCGCATCCGAACACAGCAGTCGCAGTCCCTATCCATGCTAAATACTATTGTGCAAAGAACGTCTGAACTAATCTACAGAGCGCACAAACAATTCGGCACAAAATTTAAACAGTTATTAAAATACCAGACTGCCTAGTAAATGCAGTAATGCTGCTACTTGTGCACTGCTGACACACTGCTCGGCGGCAGAAGGCTAACTGTACTGTCAGTAACGTACAAAGACTATTTGAAAGAAATAAATAAATGACAGACGACTACGCGACTTTACACACCACAGATATTAAGCCACGGTTTGCCAGTTACGAAATCGGTGAGCTGGAAGAGATGTACTGATATACAGTCATCAAACTGGAACTCTATCACTGTCATTTCAACACAGTACATTTGATAAGGTCCTAAGGTAAAGGGGACTTTGACACTAATACTAATACAAAAGTCCCAGACAACAGTTGAAATATGAGCCAAACAAGCTGTTGGCAAGGTTTCCTGTGAAGACTGAAAAAAATCCGTCGATCAACACGGTCCATAAGAGAATGAAGCTATTTGAGAAATATCTGTAGACAAAATGTTATGGAACAAGAAGACATAGGTCTGGATTGAGCCATGAGTGAACACTATTATTAAGTAAACCAAGGCAATAACAATAATTTTCAGTAGATGAAGCATGGCAACTCATTACTGAGTGCTAAAGACTCATATAATCACGTTTCGTATAATCACGTTCCTCTTCGAAAATTCATTTAATACGGTTTATTTCAGAAATGCAGAAATCATTTGCAGAAAATATTATGGGATAATTTCGAACTGGATTGTGTCCAAGGCGTTCAGCTACTGACAACGTGCTTACTCTTAGGAAAATTCGTGAGAAGCACTGCAAAAGAGAAAAGTCCAAGTGGTGCTGATAGATTTTCAAAGAGCTCTTATGTGTCTTGAAAGCAACTTCAAATAAGCCCTTTTTTCTGACTTGCTAGGCCTAACGTAATTGAGGATTTTCTTTCACTGTTAACTCCCTCAGCCTTTGATAAGCCAATGTCATACTACAAGGCAGCAGCTGCTAGTATTTGCTAGTATTTGCCCTGTACCCACCTTATCTGGTGAGCATTCCCCTATCCGCCACCTGAGGAGGCGCCTGATGGGAGACCATTAAACTTCACAGGAGTTTCCAAGAGCCTATGGCAACAGTCAGCGAGATGGCCTCTGCAACATCCTGAAGGAGTTCCGAATCCCAGATAAGCTCACTGAAACCAGCTGGAGTATGTATGAGTGAGTCGAGAGCATTAGCAGGGACTGGAGGAGTTACTCATAAGCTTCCTCCATAAGAACTGGATTAAGGCAGGGAGACTCGCAGTCATGCGTACTGTTTAACCTCACACTGAAGAAAATAGAGGGAGCGAAGTTGAATAGTGTAATGGGCAACAAATGGAAGGTGGAAGATTTCAGACATTTGCTTAGGCAGAAGAGCGAACAAGATCTTGGGGAGATGTAAAAACCGGTCGCCATAGTAGCAAGTAAGGCAGGACTACTCATTAAACATAACATATCCATGTAGCAGAGCTAAATATGCGGAAGAGCTCCAGTGCGTTCAGCTCTGTTGATCAGTTCCAGTGCCTGAGAAATTTTTACAGTTGTTGTAGTCAAATACTCTTACATGAAAAGGAAAGAATTTCTGCTGGCTCCAGATGTCTATACGCCATCAGAAATAGATTCATGTCGAACGTCATACCATATTCTGAAAACATAAAAACTCTGCAGTGGCGTTATACGCCCCACTGTTCTCTATAGTTCAGAAAGCTGGACACTAAAAGGACACGCAAAAGCTTCTAACATTTGAAAGAAAGGTGATGAGAACAATCTGAAGTCCGGTGAGCGACAGAGATACATGGAGAGCAAGAAAGAATAATGAAATTTATGACATCATGAACCAACCCAACGTCTTACTGCAGCAAAAGAGCAGACACCTTCAATGAGCAGATCACGTAATGCGATTTCCTAAGCAAGCTTTCATTGCCCATATTACATAAAGAAGACGCTGGATACATCTACATCTACATTTATACTCCGCAAGCCACCCAACGGTGTGTGGCGGGCAAGCAGTCGGTGGAATACGACGTAAAGAAAGATGTCGAAGCTCTGAATGTAGTCGGGTGGGAGGGAACAGCAGTGCAGACGTAGTTGATGCAGCTCATAGCCTACAGTGCCGGTGACCAATGGATAAGTACAGGGTGTTTCAAAAATGACCGGTATATTTGAAACGGCAATAAAAACTAAACGAGCAGCGATAGAAATACACCGTTTGTTGCAATATGCTTGGGACAACAGTACATTTTCTGGCGGACAAACTTTCGAAATTACAGTAGTTACAATTTTCAACAACAGATGGCGCTGCAAGTGATGTGAAAGATATAGAAGACAACGCAGTCTGTGGGTGCGCCATTCTGTACGTCGTCTTTCAGCTGTAAGCGTGTGCTGTTCACAACGTGCAAGTGTGCTGTAGACAACATGGTTTATTCCTTAGAACACAGGATTTTTCTGGTGTTGGAATTCCACCGCCTAGAACACAGTGTTGTTGCAACAAGACGAAGTTTTCAACGGAGGTTTAATGTAACCAAAGGACCGAAAAGCGATACAATAAAGGATCTGTTTGAAAAATTTCAACGGACTGGGAACGTGACGGATGAACGTGCTGGAAAGGTAGGGCGACCGCGTACGGCAACCACAGAGGGCATAGTGCAGCAGGTGATCCAACAGCGGCCTCGGGTTTCCGTTCGCCGTGTTGCAGCTGCGGTCCAAATGACGCCAACGTCCACGTATCGTCTCATGCGCCAGAGTTTACACCTCTATCCATACAAAATTCAAACTCGGCAACCCCTCAGCGCCGCTACCATTGCTGTACGAGAGACATTCGCTAACGATATAGTGCACAGGATTGATGACGGCGATATGCATGTGGGCAGCATTTGGTTTACTGACGAAGCTTATTTTGACCTGGACGGCTTCGTCAATAGACAGAACTGGCACATATGGGGAACCGAAAAGCCCCATGTTGCAGTCCCATCGTCCCTGTATCCTCAAAAAGTACTGGTCTGGGCCGCCATTTCTTCCAAAGGAATCATTGGCCCATTTTTCAGATCCGAAACGATTACTGCATCACGCTATCTGGACATTCTTCGTGAATTTGTGGCGGTACAAACTGCCTTAGACGACACTGCGAACACCTCGTGGTTTATGCAAGATGGTGCCCGGCCACATCGCACGGCCGACGTCTTTAATTTCCTGAATGAATATTTCGATGATCGTGTGATTGCTTTGGGCTATTCGAAACATACAGGAGGCGGCGTGGATTGGCCTCCCTATTCGCCAGACATGAACCCCTGTGACTTCTTTCTGTGGGTACACTTGAAAGACCAGGTGTACCGCCAGAATCCAGAAACAATTGAACAGCTGAAGCAGTACATCTCATCTGCATGTGAAGCCATTCCGCCAGACACGTTGTCAAAGGTTTCGGGTAATTTCATTCAGAGACTACGCCATACTATTGCTACGCATGGTGGATATGTGGAAAATATCGTACTATAGAATTTCCCAGACCGCAACGCCATCTGTTGTTGAAAATTGTAACTACTGTAATTTCGAAAGTTTGTCTGCCTGAAAATGTACTGTTGTCCCAAGCATATTGCAACAAACGGTGTATTTCTATCGCTGCTCGTTTAGTTTTTATTGCCGTTTCAAATATACCGGTCATTTTTGAAACACCCTGTAAGTACATCTGTAATACATTCGTACGTGGCTGGCCTTAGCAAAGATTAGGATGAACTACAATAGGAATACCAGTTTAGCCAATAAAATTGTCACTCAATTTCTTAGACAATGCTACCTCAGCCACAGCTATAACATACAACTTAAAATTTTACTGGAGACACAGTCGAACCTCCTGCTGCAGAAACATAAAATGACACTTAAATCAACCCAATCTTGCCAAATGCCACGGTGATATTAGAAAACAAAATCTCCCTGCACAACTGTTTGGCCATTATGGATATATACTAGCCGTACACGATACTCGGACAGTCGAGTAATCCAAGGCCCACGAGATCGGCTTTTGAGACGCCGTCGACATTACGGTGTGTCCTTGCAAGGTCGCAGCTGACGATCCACACACAGTTGCGTCGATCAAGTGAGAGAGTCCGTTTTTCGGACGACTCTCTAAAGGTGAGATCTATGAGTTCTGCCGCATTGCCATACTCGGTGGCAACGTCACTGCTGCCAAACAGGAGCCCACGGAAAGTACGAGCCTTGCAACTAGCTTAAGACGTTACACTATTCGGCTTGTCCGCCACACTTCGCGAAAGCTCGGCTCAGATCAGGGTCCACATGAAATCATTGTGTAATTGAAAAGGTGCCCACTAAAGCTCTCAAGTTCGTCGTGTGTTGTTGAGAGCTTGCAACACTTTAAACTTGCAGTCAATAATTATTTATCTTGTCTGAAATACAGTCAGTTTAACAAATAGTTCAAATGCCGGCCGCGGTGGTCTAGTGGTTCTAGGCGCGCAGTCCGGAACCGCGGCACTGCTACGGTCGCAGGTTCGAATCCTGCCTCGGGCATGGATGTGTGTGATGTCCTTAGGTTAGTTAGGTTTAATTAGTTCTAAGTTCTAGGGGACTGATGACCACAGAAGTTAAGTCCCATAGTGCTCAGAGCCATTTGAACCAAATAGTTCAAATGGCACTGAGCACTATGGGACTTAACATCTGAGGTCATCAGTCCCCTAGAACGTAGAACTACTTAAACTTAACTAACCTAAAGACATCACAAACATCCATGCCCGAGGCAGGATTAGAACCTACGACCGTAGCGGGTAGTTGCTCCATCAGACACCACTTCAAAAATGCTGTTAATGTGTAACTTGGAGCAAATTTGAGAAGAGGCCGCCGTTATTAATGTGTAACACGCAGCACTTTTGAGAAGAGGCCGCCGCAAGTTGTGTCAGAAATGAGAAATCCTCTGTTGTGATTTTGAATGACCAATGACTGAACTGCGGCTGGAGACGCGTTTTGAAGCCCTGAATTTAAACTCATGTCGTAAGTTAACAACAACCTCGTCTTGCGTGATGTATCCGAGAAAGCGATGGAAACAATCTGCGTCAGAACTAAAATCGCGATCGCTTCGTTCACGGCTATTAAAGCTGACGTCTACGAGCAAACTCAAGACAGGAAAAGTTTGAGTTTCAGCTATTGTTGGCAACCATTTCTTTATCACGACAGAAACAAGTAGAAACAGTGGCCACAACGCATTAACAGGTTAATTATAAATCAGCCAGTGTGTAAATGTTATGAAAAAATTGTGACCTTTTTGATTTCGTCGTGCAAACAAAGCGTTATGCGTCACATTTAACTCAAATTACCTCGCTTTGTAGATGTCAGAGTTCCGGTGTGCAAAGTAATTATGACGTATTCCTAAGACTTCGTTCGCACAGTGTGTTCACCTACATTCAGCACCAAAAGCTTTCCGTGTATCGTTCCGAAAATTTGATGTCGTAAACAAAACAAAAACAAAATATTAGCTTAGCTCTTGCAGAACACACTTCTCAGTTTCATCTTCGTCCATTGAACAGTTCTGACATTTCAGCAAGCTGAATGAAATTTTAGAACATGTATGTGACCCGTGCTGAATGCGGCAATTCTGCTCCTCATTTGCTTGTATTACTGCCGAAGTCTTCATCCCAAAATAATTTTGAACGCAGTATACGTGGTTGATTCGTCCTGTTAGTCTGTAACTTCAGCGCCTCGTAATAGAAACTATAGTGGAGTATGTAGGGCTCTGTTGGGTTTACTGTTATAATGTACCACAGTACGTTGCTGCTGTCTCGTGGTTTCCTGGATTTTACCATACACGTGAAAACAGCTGCTGTTACACAACCCTTTTAACGTGACTACTGTGCAGTTCACACTTACGCACGAGGCAGATGGTTTGCAGATCCTCTTTCAGACTATTACTCGATCGGCACAGCACGTGGGAGAAATGAACCGTGCGAGCTCAAATTTCTCTTATTTTATTGCGATACACATCTCCCTCTATGTATATGGGACTCAGGAAAGTATTTCTGCGTTGGAGGAGATCGTCGGTAATTCTAATTTCGTCAAAACATCTCACCGTAACAAGAACCGCCTTTGCTTTAAGGACTGTCGCTCCAACTCCCGTATTATATCAATGAAACTCTCGCCCCTATTTCGTGACAGTGCAAAACGAGCTGCCTTTCTTTGAACTTTTACAATGCCGTCAGTCAGTTTTGTGTGTTAAGGGGCCCGTCGCACGCGGCAGAACTCCAGAACAGGACAGACAGTCATATTTTAGGCACTCTTCAATATATTTCCAAATGTTCTGCCAATAACGCATAGTCTTTGATTCGCCATCCGAAGAACATTTTTATGTGGTGGTTCCAGCTTAAATTGTTTGTAAGTGTAATGCTCCGGTACTTAATTGAACTGACAGTCTTTAGATTTGTGACACTTATTGTGTACCTGAAACTGAACGGATACATTTTTAATATTCATGTGAAGAATCTGATACCTTTCTATTGTTTAGTGCGAATTAACACTGTGTGCACCGTACATATAACTCGTCCAAATAATTTTGCAATTTTATTTGATCTTGTAATGGCTATTTGACGGTAAACAATAAGATAAAATTGAGTTCATACCTTTGAGAGTGGTATACATGTACCAATAATGTTTTTCTAAGTTGTAGGGTAGGCATCTTACAGAGGTGGTAGCGTGGACCAAAACAAGAAGAAAGAAGAGTGTGATAAACACGGACTCTACAATGCATAGCCCAAGGCTATGGGCACGTGTTCCTCTTCTATACTCTTAAACACATTTCTTCCACCGAAAAGAAAACTCTTAAGGTATGCTCTTTACAGCCGATGTTTAAGAGATATCTATTTCTTCATTTGGTCCGTACTACCACCTATTAAAATTGCCTATCCTACAATTTTAGCAACAACTATACCGGTACAGACATTCCACTGTCACAGGTATCAGAACGATTTTCGCCTATAACTTTCGACTCTGTCGTTTCCGAATCAGGATCCCTTGCCTCAAATTGATACATTTATCCTTCTCTATTACTCCTAAAAATTTTACTCCGGAATGTCTGTAACATTACGGAAATATGCTGTATACATTGTAAACAGCAGGGGGGCCCAAAACAGGTCCCGGCGGACAAGCAGATATCATTTTCGTTTCACTAGGTGACTTCCCATCAGTTACTATGAAATATGACTTTTCTGACAGGAAATCAGTTATCCTGTCTTACACCGGGCAATATACTACATGGACAGGTGATATTCTTAGAATCAAGAGGAACTTTGGTAAAACCCTATAATGTTTCTGCACACAGTGATTATTAGACATGCCTTGAACTTTTCTTCAACTTCGTTACCCCATCCTCTCCGCTCACACCTCTGCCTTTTGTAAGGAAATCTACTCCCATACCCCTCTCGCTTCCTAAACCAACCCTCCTTCTTTTGGGGGGGGGGGGGAATAAGCTAATCAGAGAACGAGGTTAACACAAATGTTTAGCTCTTCTGATAAAAGCTCGCTATCTCTTTTTTTGTTTGGAAATAGATCAATCACAGCGTTTTGAAGCCAGTTCTGCTGTGCATATTGAACTCTCCCAAATACACCTCGGTATCTACAGCCATATCACCTTGTCCAATCACTTTTCCAACAGCTTATTAGGCCACGTCTCTTTCTTAAGAATATGTGAGAAAATTTCGATGTCAACGTAAATATTTATCTCTCGAATTTCTTTTCGCGGAATACTATTGACAAAGTTTAGAGAACGGCATTTGAAGCTGACTAAAGAACGATTCTGTTGCCGCTAACATCCGTTCCGCGTAAGAACCACGAAGATAAGAGAAATTAGGCCTCAAGCAGAAGCATGGAAAGGAAATGGCTAGTAGTGGTACAGGGTAGCCCACCCTGCTCGGCGCACGGTCTAACGCGCTGCTTCCGAGCGGCAAGGCGTGCCGGTCCTCGGTACGAATCCGCCCAGCGGATCAGTGTTGGGGTCCAGTGTGCCGACCAGTCTTTGGGTTGTTTTTGAGGCGATTTTCCATCGACCTCGGTGAATGCGGGCTGGTTCCCCACATTCCGCCTCAGTTACACTACGCCTGCGATTGCTGCGCAAACACTGTCTCCATGTACGCGCACACCATAATTACTCTACCACATAAACTTTTGAGGTTACACTCGTCTGGTATAAGACGTTCCCGGGGGATCAACTGGGTGCCAAACCGCACAATAACCATGGCTTCGGTGTGGGGCGGCGGTGGGGTGGGTGGACTGCTATGACCTGTTGTGGGGATGTGAACCACTGAGGGCTACGGCGGGACGAAGCCTCTCTGTCGTTTCTAGGCTTCCAGTATAACACACACAGTACAATGGTATAGGGTACCTCTGCTACGGATCGTACAGTGGCTTGCGAGGGTGTGTGTAGATGTAGACTACAGATCCGTATTTTACCGCCATGAAAACGAAAGAGCCAAACACATTCCTCTCCTCCTTCTAAGCAATGACTCCTTGTGGGAAATGTGAGGATCTGGTAGCTTTTATGCCAAATCTGTTAAATATATTTAGGTATCGCAATCACAACTTCGTACTTTATTGTGAAACATAAAATCAGACAGCTTCCTTTGACATCATTCTCATCCAGTGGTGATGGTAATTCCGTAATTGTCCGCCTCGCAGGTTTGAACAAACAGATCCTTCGCTTGTTTGTCTGCTCTGTGGGTCAAAACAGACATAATCGGTATAGTTGGCAAGTAAACCACCAAGATACGTAGCTCATTAAGTATTATGGAAACATTTCGTTACATACCACATCAATCAAATCTTTTCTACATCTACAAGCAGTATGTTAGAATTATTATTTAAGGATACATAGCCGGCCTGGAGTGGCCTAGCGGTTCTAGGCGCTACATACAGTCTGTAACCGCGCGACTGCTACGGTCGCAGGTTCGAATCCTGCCTCGGGCATGGATGTCTGTGATGTTCTTAGGTTAGTTAGGTTTAAGTAGTTCTAAGTTCTAGGGGACTGGTGACCTCAGAAGTTAAGTCCCATAGTGCTCAGAGCCATTTTCAGGATACATAACAATCGGTGTACATATGCAACCAGTGTGTCACATTTTCATTTTTGTAATGTATCTGTAACATGTAGGTTACCGTTTTAGTTACAGCAACATTTACATCTTTTCTATATCTAAAACATGTAGGTTATAATTTCAGTAAATTATATTAACATTTCATGTACGTTACAATTTCCGTTTACATCTT
This sequence comes from Schistocerca serialis cubense, assembly GCF_023864345.2. NCBI lineage: Eukaryota > Metazoa > Arthropoda > Insecta > Orthoptera > Acrididae > Schistocerca > Schistocerca serialis. The sequence continues at coordinate 667,208,707 of NC_064641.1, read as the reverse complement.
TTCTATACCTACGATATGAAGAGTACATTTTCAATACGTACAGAAGCAGTCTACAAATTCATTTTCATCCACAACCAGTGCTTGATTTGAATTCATCCCCTGTGGCGCACACAGCTCCACGCTAGGCCCACCTTCTCGAAAATAATCCCACGCTATAGCGCTCACTTTATCATTGACTATGAAGCGTTCATCGTATTTACCGATAACGCCAAATCCATTGTTTTATAGTGGACAATGTGCATAAATAGGAAAGAATTACATACTGAACAATCAATTTATCCCAATAATCAAATATCATAATTGTTAATCATTACTGCCTAATTTCTTCGCTGAATCACGTCACACTCTTCGCTCTAAGCATTACACGTTGTGTGTCAGTTTCGAGAGTGTGTACTTGTGCTTTCACTTTTATGAATACAGTAATAATGTCCCTTGATAATTCTTCTTTCATTACACCCACTTGTATGAACATCACTTGTGATTACATTATGAATCCAGAATGAATTTTCGCTCTGCAGCGGAGTGTGCGATACTGTCAATCATCCTGGCAGATTAAAACTGTGTGACGGACCGAGACTCGAACACGGAACCTTTGCGTTTCCGAGCTCGAATCTCGGTCCGGCACACAGTTTTAATCTCCCAGGATGTTTAAACATCATGAATATTTGAGGTAGTTACGTGATACATTAAGCTGTCCATGTAGCATTTTTGTCTAATATTCCTTCCACATTTACCAGTAACTTAAAAATATAACAAAATCTTACAAATATCTGAAATAGCAGTTCCTAGAACTATGGATTTGTCAAAATCAACGTTAAGTCTACTTAATTCGACGGCAACAAAAAGGTTCCCTGAACACCAGGGCAGCAGCTTTGTGCCTACCTTTTCAACGTGTTAATAGCTTCGCGTACTCGTTTTCCAGACATTCAGCATAGTTTGCCAAACACTTTTTAAACCTTAGTTTGAGAATAATTCTCTTAGAAATTCTTTTTTGCATTCATGTGTTACTCAGCATTAATATCGGTACACGGTTTCATCCTGGGAACTAGACGGTATAATAACATCTAATGAATTTTCCTTACATTAAGATTTTTGTTCAGATACTCTAATTTTCTGTTCTGAATCACGTAATTTTTTATCATGTAATGTGGAAATCAGCTTTTTTTGAACTCTTGGTCTGCTGAGGCTTTAAGGCATGATGGTAGATCGTAGAGAATTTCATGAATATTTGCTTGTACAGTCGTGGACAAAACGAGCGAGACCCCTCGCCTTTTCGTTATGCTGATCCTCACAGCTTTAAAGTCTGCTACACAGCATAACAGGCATGGAGACGAAGTGCTACCAACATACTATGCACAGGCGTGAAATTGAAAAACTATCCCATTTATGTCAGACTGTTTTCAATCATGTGTAAGACTATATTACAGCTGATTAGTGTGTTAAACACAACACATAAATATAAGATATAAATCGAAGAAGAAACGCCAACTAGTATGAACTGTACTAATAAAAATGAATTTCAGCTTATCGAGATAACATAACTGTTTTAGTAATACAAAGAACCCTAGATCGTTACGAAATAGCAAAATAATATGCGCATTCTGCCGCGAAACGGTCTGTGTCAACGTTCAGACCAGACATACTGGGTTACCGTTGCTGACCTACCATGAAAGTGTGCAAATTTAGCAATGCGTGAAGATTCATAACGAAATTCAATTAAAAATCATTCAGTGCCACACTTAAGTCAATTCATACTGACATACACAGGGCATCGGTACAGAATAGAGGTAGCAATAAAACGTATTGGGGGCGCGATAATTTCTTAAAATTGCTTTACTGATAATCTATCTGCCTCCATCGAGATTAGAACCGAAAAAAAACCAGACCTCCCTTGCAGTAGCATACACCTTTCACTGCACTAGCAGACAACCCAGGCAAATAGCCCTGTATTATTACCCCAGACATGAATAAGTCGGCAATTTCGCAATGAAAATGGCAAAATGATCTGGATTTTCTGTTGCATAGAGCTTTTCGGACTCAATAACATGAATTTTCTACCTTTATGTCACCGCTTATGTGACGATCATTAGGGATGTTTATGGAAATAACAAAATACTGTTATTAGCGAGTAAATTTAGTAGGATAATTCCGCACCACCCCAGGAAATAAGCAGCTACATAGCTGCCACACGTATTATACAATGTTTCAAATTATTCATTAGAGTCGCCACAGCCAGAAAACGCTCATTAGCAGAAGTGTTTCTTAAGCTAGCTAGCAATGGGAATGCTCGCACTTACAAAACGCGGTGGCATTAATATTGGGGTCTGAATTACGACGTGTATAGGCAAATGGATTACATTTGCATTCCTGAGAACGTGATTTGGATCGAAAGCGTAGCTACGAGTAATGTGCTGATGTATCGACTGCAACCAGAACATTTCGAATAAAGAGTAGGGGTAATTATTTATGCGGCTCTCATCTTCAGTGACTGTAGTAGCTATTTTCGTCACCTAAATCGGTAAAAATGGAACCCTACTAGTCTTTCTTGACCTTCAATCTGTCTACCCAACCGTTAAAACCCATTTACCTCGAGTACGGGTAGACATAATAAGCGGAAATGTATCACACTTCCTGTGGTATATGGTCCCTTGGTTGTGTAAGAAAGTGAGCTTCTATGTCAACGCAATCTAAAGATACGGCCGTTTATGTAAAGAAAATTTACACGAAAGGTCAAATAATGGCTCTAAGAACTATGCGACCAAACTGCTTAGGTCATCAGTCCACTAGACGTAGAACTACTTAAACCCACTTAACCTAAGGACATCACACACATCCATGCCTGTGGTAGGATTCTAACCTGCGACTGAAGCAGCCGCGCGGTTCGTGACTGAAACGCCTAGGACGCCGGCACGGTAGCTCAGCGTGTTCGGTCAGAGAGCTGGTTGGCCTCTGTAAAAAAAAAAAAAAAATAAAATAAAAATAAATAAATAAATAAATAAATGGAAGGATCAACAAACGAACTTTAACGGGTGTCTTGTGACGTCCGCGACAACCAAAAACAACGGACAAGAAGAAAAAAAACAACAAAAAACAAAAAACAGCCGCTCGGCCACCGCACCTGACGAAACCCTTTTCACCTCATGTATAATGATAATATATACTGTCTAATGAGGATAAACTGTATTCGCCAGCAACTCAGATCGTTTGATCACGGGACTTTTACGAAGCTACATTCAAATTTTGTTCGAAGTCTTCTGCAATAGCAACTTATAAACACCCTAGGAACTTCGTATGCAATATCCACTTCTGAAGACGCTGGCAGATACTGCAGTACTATAACAAGTAGTTAAGAATTTATTATTATTGGTCCATGCATGACACTTTATTTCAGTATCAATTTAACGCACCTAGGTGTTTGTCTATGGCTCAAAATAATGAACAAAAAATAAATAAACAGCAAACAACTTCGATTTTCAAATCAAATGTAACTCACATGTCGCAATTTCAACATAATTTCGTTGTTACATCTACATGACTACATCTACAGGATTTCTTTGCCATCCAGACTTACGTGCCTGGAAGAGGGTTCATCGAACCAACTTCGGACTATTTCACTACCGTCCCACTCTTAGACTATCAGTAAAGCAATTTTAAGAAATTCTCGCGCCCCCAATACGTTTTATTGCTGCCTTTGTTCTGTACCTGCGCTCTGTGGATGTCAATATCAAACTCTCGTAGAATTTCATGCGTGTTACCGCCTACTTTTTCTTCTTCTGTCAATAAGTGAATTGACTTAAGTGTGGCACTGAATGATTTTTAACTGAATTTCGTTAAATCTTCACGCATTGCTAAATTTGCAACCCTTTAATGGTAGGTCAGCAACGGTAATCCAGTATGACTGGTTTGACGTTGACAAAGACCGTTTCGCGGCCGAATGTGCACGTTATTTTGCTAATTCGTAACGATCTGGAGTACTTTGTATAACTTAAAAAGTTATGTTATCTCGTTAAGCTGAAATTCATTTTTATTAGTACAGTTCATGCTAATTAGCGTTTCTTCTTTCAGTTATATCTAATATTTACTTGTTGTATTTAACACACTAATCAGCCTTAATATAGTCTTACAGATGATTGAAAACAGTCTGACATAGTTCGGATGGTTTTTCAATTTCACGCCTGTGCATAGTATGTTGGTAGCACTTCGTCTCCTTGCCTGTTATGCTGTGTAGCAGACTTTAAAGCTGTGCGGATCAGCATAACGAAAAGGTGAGGGGTTTCGTTCGTTTTGTCCACGACTATACATTTAGAGACAGAATACACACAAATTTTCACAGACATTGACCAATTGTAAGACATCCGTTTTCTAATGTAAGTTGCATTCATAGAAACACAACACTTCTCACGACCTTAGGTATACGTATTCTTTGATAGTTTAACCAGTCAGCGACCCTTTGAAAAACTTCATTTGACGGCAACAGTTGCCAGGTATCCAAAAATGAGTTCGTCAGATATATACTCTAATGAAAGTGCTTTTCCTGTTAGTTAAATGAATTTGTTCACCTTGGAGGGGGGGGGGATGCTTTCTTGTTATTTTCAACACAAAGTTTTAAGTACAAGAGTTTTCCTAGGGAGGACACCAGGAAATTGAGGTAATCTATAATCTGATATTTTATGTCGCAATGATGTTCCGCTGTGATAAATAATGTAAATATTTTAAACGTTTTCACGATTCTTGCAACCAAATAAATGTTGGGTCTATTTATATTCCGCATTTTACTATAGTTTCTTCCGTTTGTTCGCACTGTTTCACAATATTAAAAGGAAGGTGGACATTTGTATTATTGAGAAACAAAACAGAACTGTGAAATTGGGTCCACAATTTAAATTACAGGCACCATGTGCAGCTCCTGGAAATCTGCCTGTGACTTTAGAACGATCTCCGTGTTTCACGTGAATGTGCCTGAAGTTCAATGCAGATGTCGGAAATGTTTGCTGCTCAAAATGCTACTTTGCTTCCGACGCTAATGTGCATCCGCTTGTTTCGCAACGAGTAATTTCCTACGTTATATTTAGATTAAAGTTCAGTCTTGATCACGTATGTCTGTTTTAATGAGTAACCGGTTTCGGTTTTTTCTACAAAACCATCATCAGACCCATTGGCTCCCTTGGGTTGGTAGGTGGAGCTCTCCTTGCTGCTGTGCAGTCAACTGCACAGCAGCAAGGAGAGCTCCACCTACCAACCCAAGGGAGCCAATGGGTCTGATGATGGTTTTATAGAAAAAACCGAAACCGGTTACTCATTAAAACAGACATACGTGATCAAGACTGAACTTTAATCTAAATATAACAATTAATTGATCACTGAATTCCAAAAATGTTTACCAAAATTTCCTATGTGCTCAGCAACCATATGCAATCGTTTGCTAAACCATTCCATACAGTGAGCACCTTAGTACGGCTGAAATTCTGAACATTCCTCATTAGAACAACAGCGTAAGTAGAAAGTAATACTCCATGCACTGAGCACGTGAATTTCGCTATTAACACCCAGTTGCAGCAAGCATTCAGTCTCTGCATATATGATAAACGATTGCGTTAATTACTTATATCTCTCGAATTTTATGTACTGCTTCTCTTCAACATTGTTTAATTGTTTGAATTGTGACCAATCAGCCGTATGAGAAGCCAATTTTGGTTTAGAATGAAAATAGCACACTGATCAAGCCGAATGTTATGACCACCGTCATGCTATCGACGTAAACTCCTCGAGGCGATAGCAGCGACATCTGGTGAGGAATGACTGCTGCACGTAGTATCATTGAGCATGCTGTCCGTGCGTAGAGTTGTCGGTTATTTGAGAAGTGCTGTGATGAGTGTGAAGGTGAACTGCGAAGGAACTGACATCCGATTTTAATGCTGGGCGGAGTACAAGTGTGTACGAACACACAGTGCACCGCACATTCCTAACGACGGGCCTCCGCAGCCAGTGACCCACGCATGCGCCAATGTTAACACCTCTACATCGCAACCACGACTGAAATGGGTAAGTGACCATCGGCACTGCACGTTGGCGCAGTTCTTCATCATGCCGATGGGAGGACATGAATTCATCGTCCTCTAGGAGAACAGGTCCTTCACACCTGTACTAAGAGACAAGCTGGCGGCGGCCGCATCATATTCCGAGGGACATTCAAGTGGGCATCCATGGGTCCAGTGGAGCTCGTCCAAGGTACCATGATGGTCAAGGAGTATTTTATGCTGGTTGCAAACCACGTACAACCTCCATGACGATCATATTTCCGGACAGCTGTAGAATTTTTCAACAAGATAATTGGCCATGTCACAGCGCCAGAGGTGTGATTGAGTGGTTCGAGGAACATAGTGGCGAGTTTCAGTTGATGTACTAGCCTCCCCAATTCGCCATATCTGAACCCAATCGAACACACGTGGGATGTAATTGAACATGGTGTCAGAGCTCATCGTCCCTCTCCCCGGAATTCACGGAGATCAGATGTCCTTTGTATGCAGATTTGGTGCCCCAGCGACCAACCAGGGCCTCATTGCTTCCATGCCACGACGCGTCGCCGGTCTTACCCGTGCCACAGTTGGACGTATCGGCTATTAGATAGGTGGTCATCACGTTCAGGCTGATCAGTGTATTTAAGCTGAATGTTAAAGAGGAATATCTTACTACGTGCTAACCTTGATTTTTGATATAACAGAAATGGTAAATTTCTGGGTTTTCGACTGTCTGTTGGTTAACAGTTTTAACAAGTTTACAATGTTATCAAGTTTCCCTCAGAACCACCTCGAACTCGTTTCCTTCGTACAAATATTTCCAGCCTTCAGAATACTTCATCTCAGAATACTGAATGCTTAGTACGTCGGAAGACACATTTTCACTGGTTTACTCAAATTTTTCTTTGTGCTTCAGATGGCTAGCATACAAATTAAATAATGTTATTTGAATCAAAATTTTCTGTGCGTTCCTGTATAAAAACGGGGTGGTGTGAGAGGGGGAACGAAGGGAGGGATGAGCAAGTGAGAGTGTGGTCAAACAAGCGCTGTAACATTTGAGATATACAGAGCCGAGCGAGTGTACCGGGACTTAACCCAATTCAATGCTACTAGCGCCGTGTCACCAGAAAGCGCCTATGCGTAGCATACAAATATTGCACCGTAATTTAAGAATCAAACTAAAAGTTCAAGTTTCTTTTCCATACTTTGTCAGCGTGTGCTTCAGTATATTAATATGTAAATTGTCATATCTCAGAAGAATCAGATGAATATCTTTCCCTAAATACAAGGTTTTAAGAAAAAATAAGTGGCGCTAAATAATAAAGCTAGGAAGCCAGGTCAGAATGTGCAAATCAATGTCAGAATTAACTTTTACAAGTTTCAGCTTGATTAGAACAGTATTTTGGTCAGAAACCACGTTTTTTAAAAAAATTAGAGGCGCTAAATAATAAAGCTAGAAAGCCAAACATTCGTATGAAGCCTCAGTTCAACATAAAAATAATAACTACGTGACCCCATTGGTCTACCTCTAATAGTTTCGAGTGATTTACTGGAAACCAAAATTAGAACAAATACGTCCTTATTTGTAATAGATTGAGTATCTGTTATATCAAAGCTAGAAAGTTCTGATTATAGCACGTGTTGAAACCTATTAAATAATGGACCTATGACAAATTTTAATACCTTGATGTTAATGACAACCTATAAAAGGTCTCTTAAAGTTGTAGTTCAGAGGTCATGTTCTACTGTCAGTTCCGTTCTAAAAACTCTAGACGGCAAAGTTTAAATGCACGTGAGCTAAAACTTACTCTGTGATTTTGACCAATTTAACTACATTCACACAAAAATTTCGAAGATTCGAAATTGATTCATGAGATTGTTATAAGATATTGTGTGTCTGAGAAAGCGGCCATTTAGAGGCTACTACCGTGGGCATAGAGCGGATAACAGCACATGTTCCCTTGGCCGTCCGCTGCGCCCGTATATAAATACAGCCCGAGAGGCAAGACTTCAATTCGCACCCAGCTACCGGCCGGCCGTGTGGCCCTGCGGTTCTAGGCCCTGCAGTCTGGAGCCGAACGTCCGCTACGGCGCAGGCTCCAATCCTGCCTCGGGCATGGATGTGACTGATGCCCTTAGGTTAGTTAGGTTTAATTAGTTCTAAGTTCTAGGTGACTGATGACCTCAGAAGTTAAGTCGCATAGTGCTCAGAGCCATTTGAACCATTTGAAGCCAGCTACCGTCCCGTCCACGTCAGTCAAACGCCGGAGTATTCGACGTCTCAGATGATGTCGCAGTCAAATGGTTCAAATGGCTCTGAGCACTATGGGACTTAACACCTGTGGTCATCAGTCCCCTAGAACTTAGAACTACTTAAACCTAACTGACCTAAGGACATCACACACATCCATGCCCGAGGCAGGATTCGAATCTGCGACCGTAGCGGTCACGCGGTTCCAAACTTAAGCGCCTAGAACCGCACGGCCACACCGGCCGGCGATGTCGCAGTCAGACCGCAACTAAATTCACGTTTTCGGTACAAACAGGAAGTAATTTTAACAAATCCGCGTGGCAAGTGGTGACAATTATTTTTCACTTTTTAGGTGAGCAGTTATTTAGATTATCAGCAGTCAGAGCGAAAGACCATTTAATGGGAACTTACCGTAGATGTCGCCTCTAAACTACTTGTAGTGCTGTTTACGATAGAAACATTTATTAACAGTATAATCGTCAATATTATTACTATGTTTCGCATGTGGAAAAGGATCACATATATTTATCAATTAGAACTCAAAATATTCATTTACAATCATAGTGAAACGTCCCCTTAGAACAATTATGCACGACTGTACTTAAACTGACACACAATATTTTTAGCGCAACGCAATCTGACTTTCAAAATTCCCTACAAAAGAATGGCCCTGACTAACATTAAACTATACCTTTCACAAATCACTTACCTCACAAAAATCTTCGCTGCTGAAGCTACTGCAATACAGCGAGCGCCACTACTGCCAGCTAAATAAAAGATTCAAACTATGGAAGGCACTAACTACTGATAGGGATAGTTAGCAAATGAAAGATATTAATAGAGAACAAACAATATATTTACCTTGATATCATCATATATAAATATAGCAGTTCATGACAAATTACAAAACTCCGCCATCTCTCTCCCCACATCCACCACTGCTGGCGGCTCACCTCCAACTGCCGCTGCCCAACACTACAATGGCAGACAACAATGTAAACTAGCCACAGACTGCACACAGCACAGCCAGTGATTTTCATATTGAGCGCTACGTAATGTTGCCAATAAGAAAACATAAACAGCCTACTTACATAGAGAAAACATAAACAGCCTACTTACAATAGTTCCTGACCCCGCAGAGTAAACAGAGAATAGAAGCATTTCTGTCTGTGGACTAGAGAAGAATGTAGACTTGTACACTGGAAACTATAGTCGGTATGTCCTCCATCGCTTTCTGGCTGACCACAAAAGTAGTTTCCAGGCTCTCGTAAAAGTCGGCGAACAATATTCTATTATTTCCTATTACTTATGAACTTATTATTATTATTATGAACCCGTCGCCTCACAAGAGGAAGAGAGAAAGGGAAAGGAGTAGGAGTGAGATGTGGGGGAGTCAGATGAAGAGTTTAAGGCTATATTTTTTTCCTAGTCACAATTGCATTGCCAGTCAATTTAAAACATTTTACGACTACAGATACACTGTTTCTAACGTCGATTGCGTGGAAAATGTTTTTCTGATCGCGAACATCTAAGCTATGGCAAGAGCGGCTCCCAGACGGGTGTTTTCCTGCCCCGAGCGGAGTAACTGCCTGCTTCCGTGGTGTATGTGCGTGTTTGCGCGCCCGCGCTGTCAGCTCGCCTTCTCCTCGCGGGAGCCGATGTGTTTAATGCAGGGACCGTTGACCCTCGCGGCTGCTGCAAACTGCATGAGACGCCCCCGTGCCGCGCACTCCCTCCACGCACGGTATGACGCCACTTTCGTCGCAGCAGCTTCAAGAATTAACCAGCAAACACATCGGACCGTCGTTCACCTGCCAGCGGCGCCGGACACGCTGCCGGCAGACTTCACATCGTCCTCGTCCTCCGCGTCTCTCTTCCACAACTACGTCCGTCTACTGCCAGCCAACTTGCAGTATGCCATGGAAGTTATTTAGGATGCTAGTGCCATTTTGTCCTTTCCCTACTACGAGGGTCACTCCGAAAGAAATGCACACTATTTTTTTTTTTAAATACAGTTTTCAATCTGCATGTGTGAACTTCTTACAGTGTGTAGATACATCCTTCCTGCTTGTTTTCAAACTTAGTTCAACCTGTTCCCGTGAGTGGCGCCCTCACAGCACGTCTTCAAGATGGCTGCTACACCTGACGTTCGTCAGAAGCAACGTGCTGTCATAGAATTCTGCTGCTGTCGATCGCAGTACAGTTAGTCGGTGGGCAAGCAGGTTACGTGATGAAAGTGGGCACGGCAGTATTGAGGATTGTCCCCGTAGCGGCAGGCCTCATACTGCGCACACTCCAGACAATGTGCAGAGAGTTAACGAATTGGTGACTGCTGACAGACGCATCACAGTGAACGAATTGTCACGCTACGTTGGGATAGGGGAAGGAAGTGTTTGCAGAATAATGAAAATTTTGGCATTAAAAAAGGTTTGTGCCAGGTGGGTTCCCAGGATGTTGACAGTGGCTCACAAAGAAACAAGAAAAACGGTATACAGCGAACTTTTGGAACAGTACGGGAATAGTGGGGATGAATTTCTTGGAAGAATTGTGACAGGTGATGAAACACGGCTCCATCATTTTTCACCGGAGACGAAGAGGCAATCAATGGAGTGACATCTTGCAAATCCACCCAAGGAAAAAAATTCAAAACCACACCTTCTGCTGGAAAAGTTATGGCTAAGGTGTTTTTCGATTCCGAAGGACTCTTGCTTGTGGTCATCAAGCCAAGTGGAACCATCATAAATTCTGATGCATTGTGACGACACTGAAGAAGCTTCAAGCTCGAGTGAGTCGTGTTCGAACACATCGGCAAAAGCAGGATGTTTTGCTGTTGCACGACAATGCACGGCTACATGTCAGTCTAAAAACCATGGAAGCGATCGCAAAACTCGGATGGACAACACTGAAATACCAACCTTACAGTCCTGACCTGGCTGCATGTGAGAATCATCTCTTTGGGAAACTGAAAGACTCTCTTCGCGGAAAAAGTTTTGAAGATGATGACTCCCTTGTGCACGCTGCCAAGCAGTGGATCCTACACATTGGTGCAGAATTTTACCGTGCGGGTATACAGGCGCTGATTCCAAGACGGCGTATGGCAGTTGAGAAAGATGGAAATTATGTGGAGAAATGAAAATATTGTTCCTAAAGGATGTATCTACACACTGTAAAACTTTCAAACATGTAGAATAAAAGATGGATTTTTTAAAAAAATACAGTGTGCATTTCTTTTGGAGTGACCCTCGTATTTTGTTTGTGAATGGTGCGTGGCAAGAGCTGTTATCAGTTAAGCCTCCGAATGAGTATGTGATTTTCCCACTGTATTGCTCCTTGAGTGTGCCTCTCGCTACTACACTTCGAGGCAGTTGCTCAGGAACAGAGAAATTATTGGATAGGAATTCTGACAGGCAATGATGGACGACATGAAACACAATACATACGTAACAGAGACGGAGTGGTATTTTTACGATGGTTGCCAAAAAGTAACGCACCGTATTTATTTCCTTCAGGTCTTTATTGAACATAATGAGAATTAAAGACATGAAAGAATGGTGATTTATCTATACACCCTATTTATCCACGTAATCTCCATCGCCCTCTGACTTCCCTCCAGCGCGGAACAAGGGCGTGTATGCCTTGCCGGCACCATTCCTTGCCCTAACGACGGTGCCAATGCTTTATTGTGTGAATCACCTCCTCATCGTCCTCAAAATGTCTTCCACGAATGGCATGCTTTAATGGCTCAAACAAGTGTAAATACGAGGGGGCTAGGTCAGGGCTGTCAGGTGTGACAGCCGTGGATGGTCTCCCCGACCGCTGCAAATCGTGGAGCCTTCTGACGACCTTACCCTCCGTGTTCAGCGACTGACTGTACTTCTGTCGACAGTAGGTGCTCCATAGACTTTGCGCAAGCGTTTGTGAATATTCCCCACAGTTTCTTTCTCTGCAGTGAGAAATTCAATGACGGCACTTTGTTGTAACGTACATTACGTACAGACGCCATATTGAAACTGTCCTGCAGCTACGATGTCTATCGGAAGCGAAGAAAATTTGGCGCGGTCACTCAGGAGACCTCAAATAATACATATGTAACGTTTCACATTCGTAGAATTATTTTCGATCGAGAGAAAAATGCGGTGCATTACTTTCTGGGCAACCCTCGTATAACGCAAAACTGTATAGATTTCACCACATGGAAAAGCAAGATAAGAGACGTAAATAACGTTTATGTTTGACGCACGTCAGTCTCTCAACATAAAAGTCATATTGGACACTTGCAGTAAGGAATATGCGCTCATCGGCACTAATGAACATTTTTCACCTGTTATTCACGCTGGATACTCAGCTGTTAGGAGTCCTTGCGGTATATGGTTCCACTCGTCGCTCAAGGCGCTTTTGGCTTATTGCACGATTCAAGAGGGGTATCCTTTGAGGAACATCTCTGCGGCGACCATCCCACGCAATCTTTATAGGTCTTGCACTGGGGAAGTTTGCAGTCCTTTCCACACTTTTAATATTTTCATTTTCCAGTGTGTCGGACAGACAACTCAGCTGTCCTTTTTGGGCGGGCATTGTCGATTAGAAACAGAAAGTCGGGACCTACCACACTCCTAAACTGTAGGAAACGATCCGAAATAATCTGCGATACGTGTGTGCTGTAACGGCACCTCGCAGAAAGATATGCAGCGATGTTCGGGCATCGTGCGTAATGCCACCGCAACGCCTAGATCATACGGATGACATGAACCTCTGTGGTATGTCACGTGTTCCACTCCGTCTCCACACCAACTTGTGGCCAGAATCACTTGCCACAAAGAAGTGAGATTCGTGGGAGGACTTCCCTCTGGACCACTCAACATGCTACCTAAACCAACAAACTCTTACTTTCACGATGACGTGTCGAAGTGGGATGCATTTATTAGGCTTTCTAGAATAAAAACCAGCCTAATTTAATAGCCGCGAAATGGTTCTGGGAGATTCACATGCACCGGTATTGCTTGCAAGGACTGCAGCGATCTGCCTAGCAGTGAGACGTCTCTTCCTTTTTGCCACTATAGCTACAATTTTGCGGAGCCGTGATCTGTCTACGGCCATCGACAAACTTTCGCATAGCTTTCCGGCTTCAGCAGCTTTTTTTAATTGCGAGTTGATACTCTTGAATAAACCCATTACTGTGGTCACAGTGGTAACATGTTGACCTGTTTCGAGTTGTCCAACTGCTAGTCTAGAATCGCAAGCACTCAAATGATATCTTGCAGACATGTTACCGTACTACATGGAATGTTACACTAATATGCTCCCAACAACCTCCGTCACGCACCGTACTGCATGGACTGTGGAATAGATACAGAGCGTCCGTGCACAGGGTTGGCTGCAGTTACCACGTACCGCCCACTGCATTTCCTTTTAGTATCATTGGATGGTGTCCTGTTGCAATTGTCGGTTGTTGGTAGCAACTGACAATCGTTACTTAGCAGGTGCCTACTTAACAACTGTTAAGCAGTGTCCATTAATCGGTCATTTACAGAGATTGTAGCGGAAACACTACATCTACATCTACATCTACGTGATTACTCTGCTACTCACAATAAAGTGCCTGGCAGAGTGTTCAATGAACCACCTTCAAGCTGTCTCTCTACCATTCCAATCTCGAACGGCACGATGGAAAAACGAGCACTTAAATTTTTCTGTGCGAGCCCTGATTTCACTTATATTTTTGTGATGATCATTTCTCCTTATGTAGGTGGGTGCCAACAGAATGTTTTCGCAATCGGAGGAGAAAACTGGTGATCGAAATTTCGTGAGAAGACCCCGTCGCAACGATAAACGCAGTTGTTTTAATGATTGCCACTGCAATTCACGTATATGTCTGTGACACTATCTCCCCTATTTCACGATAATACAAAACGAGCTGCCCTCTTCTTTGTACTTTTTCGATGTCATCCGTCAGTCCCGCCTGATGCGGATCCCACACCGCACAGCAATACTCCAGAATAGCGCGGATAAACGTGGTGTAAGCAGTCTCTTTAGTAGACATATAGTACCTTCTAAGTGTTCCGCCAATGAATCGCAGTCTTTGGTTTGCTCTACCCACAATATTATCTATGTGATCCTTCCAATTTAGGTTATTTGTAATTGTAATCCCTAAGTATTTAGTTGAATTTACAGCCTTCAGATTTGTGTGACTTATCGTGTAATCGAAATTTAGCTGATTTCTTTTAGTATTCACGTGAATAACTTCACACTTTTCTTTATTCAGTGTCAATTGACACTTTTCGCACCATACAGATATCTTATCTAAATCATTTTGCAAGTAGTTTTGATCGTCTGACGACATTACAAGACGATAAATGACAGCATCATCTGCAAACAATCTAAGACGGCTACTCAGATTGCCTCCTATGTCGTTAATATAGATCAGGAACAATGGAGGGCCTATAACACTTCCTTGGGGAAAGCCGAATATTACTTCTGTTTTACTCGATGACTTTCCGTCTATTACTACGAACTGTGACCTTTCTGACAGGAAATCACGAATCCAGTTGCGCAATCCTTTGGAACGCTACGCTCTTCTAGAGACCTACGGTACACCGCTGCAAGAATGGGGGGGGGGGGGGGGGGGGGCAAGTCCCTTCGCGTACTCTGTGTAAAACTGAACTGGTATCCCGTCAGGTCCAGAGGCCTTTCCTCTTTTGAGCGATTTTAATTGTTTCTCTATCCCTCTGTCGTCTATTTCGATATCTACCATTTTGTCATCTGTGCGACAATCTCGAGAAGGAACTACAGTGCAATCTTCATCTGTGAAACAACTTTGGAAAAAGACATTTAGTATTTCGGCCTTTAGTCTGTCATCCTCTGTTTCAGTACCATTTTGGTCACAGAGTGTCTGGACATTTTGTTTTGATCCACCTACCGCTTTGACATAAGACCAAAATTTCTTAGGATTTTCTGCCAAGTCAGTACATAGAACTTTACTTTCGAATTCATTGAACGCCTCTCGCATAGCCCTCCTCACACTACATTTCGCTTCGCGTAATTTTTGTTTGTCTGCAAGGCTTTGGCTATGTTTATGTTTGCTGTGGAGTTCCCTTTGCTTCCGAAGCAGTTTTCCAACTCGGTTGTTGTACCACGGTGGCTCTTTTCCATTTCTTACGATCTTGCTTGGCACATACTCATCTAACGCATTATGTACGACGGTTCTGAACTTTGTCCACTGATCCTCAACACTATCTGTACTTGAGACAAAACTTTTGTGTTGAGCCAACAGGTACTCTGAAATCTGCTTTTTGTCACTTTTTCTAAACAGAAAAATCTTCCTACCCTTTTTAATAATCCTATTTACGGCTGAAATCATCGATGCCGTAACCGCTTTATGATCGCTGATTCCCTGTTCTGCGTTAACTTTTTCAAATAGTTCGGGTCTGTTTTTCACCAGAAGGTCTAATATGTTATCGCCACGAGTCGGTTCTCTGTTTAACTGGTCAAGGTAGTTTTCAGATAAAGCACTTAAAAAAATTTCACTGGATTCTTTGTCCCTGCCACCCGTTATGAACGTCTGAGTCTCCCAGTCTATATCCGGCAAATTAAAATCTCCACCCAGAACTATAACATGGTGGGGAAATCTACTCGAAATATTTTCCAAATTATCCTTCAGGTGCTCAGCCACAACAGCTGCTGAGCCAGGGGCCTATAGAGACATCCAATTACTATGTCTGAGCCTGCTTTAACCGTGACCTTCACCCAAATCATTTCACATTTCGGATCTCCGTCAATTTCCTTCGATACTATTGCACTTCTTATCGCTATAAACACGCCTCCCCCTT
Organism: Schistocerca serialis cubense; assembly: GCF_023864345.2. NCBI lineage: Eukaryota > Metazoa > Arthropoda > Insecta > Orthoptera > Acrididae > Schistocerca > Schistocerca serialis. Next base: position 667,192,616 of record NC_064641.1, on the reverse strand, counting down.
CACTGTCCAGCCTGTCTCTGCGGTATACATTCCAATCTGAGTTTAGGATTTCATTACTATTTACGTCTGGTTTCAGCCAACTTTCTGTCCCTAGTACTATATGAGCGTTGTGACCGTTTATTAATGAGAGCAGTTCTGGGACGTTTCTGTAGACGCTCCTGCAGTTTACTATTAGCACATTAATATTGTTATTACCTGTGGCATTTTGCCTACTCCTACCTTGCTGCGTCTCAGGAGGCGTCTTGTCGGGCCTAGGGAGGGGATTCTCTAACCTAAAAAACCCCCATGTGCACTCCACACGTACTCCGCTACCCTTGTAGCCGCTTCCGGCGTGTAGTGCACGCCTGACCTATTCAGGGGGACCCTACATTTCTCCACCCGATAGCGGAGGTCGAGAAATTTGCACCCCAGATCTCCGCAGAATCGTCTGAGCCTCTGGTTTAAGCCTTCCACTCGGCTCCAAACCAGAGGACCGCGATCGGTTCTGGGAACAATGCTACAAATAGTTAGCTCTGATTTCACCCCGCGAGCGAGGCTTTCCGCCTTCACCAATTCCGCCAACCGCCTGTACGAACTGAGGATGACCTCTGAACCCAGACGGCAGGAGTCATTGGTGCCGACATGAGCAACAATTTGCAGTCGGGTGCACCCAGTGCTCTCTATCGCCGCCGGTAGGGCCTCCTCCACATCTCGGATGAGACCCCCCGGCAAGCAGACAGAGTGAACACTGGCCTTCTTCCCCGACCTTCCCTCTATTTCCCTAAGGTCCATGGTTCATGGGGAGTCAAGACGGACCTTTAAAATAAAATGCCAAAATATGACTACGGACTCATTTTCACACTTCGTATTCGATTGTTGAAGCATATAATATTGAAACTTTTCCATTGGTCCGTGTTTGCACGTAACCAACAATACGGGATCGTGGGTCCTTCTTGATGTAAAACACTTTTGTTTTTATTTATTATGGTCTCTTTCCCAAATTAGTTTCAGCAACATTATATCCAGAATCAGTGTTTTCCTTTCCATTATCTGAAACAGGAAAAGTAGCATCGGTGTAAACATTATGTGTATTGTTTGGTTACAAAAACTGTTCAGTGTATAGTTTTGTAATACCTTATTTACTTTAAGTCACAGCATTGTTTTTAAGTTTGTTACCGTTATTTCCGGCGTATTATCTTTCTTTTTTTTATTGCCGTTTCTTCGGCACGCAGCATGTCATCTATAACTCTGGGCTAGGTCTTATTAACAAATATGAAAAGGGAAATTACGTACGTTGTCTTTATACTACCGGGAATTGCATTCGCATTGTGTATAAGATTTTGGCGTGTACTGAGTTGTTAGGTAATTGTCTTTTCATAACGTTCGCTGTTTCTCTTGCAGTCGTTATTAAACACAGAAAAATATAACTTCTAACCTTTCGTCATTTAAACCATTACGCTGTCATGCTATGTGGTGAGCATGTATCGTATATTGTGAGACGGTTTTGAAAGTTGTAATATGAATTCTGAGTAGTGATGGCCTAAACTGCGATTTTCCGATATCAGTGGTTTCTGTGAATGCTACTTTTTAGTATCTGTTATTAACTGTGATTTGTCACAGTTAAGAGTCGCAGTTAAGGAACCTAGGTCGTGTATCCCTCCGCCACTGCTATTTCCGCGATTTCTGGTACTTCCGCGATTTCTGCGACTTCTGTGATTTCTGCTACTTCTGCGATTTCTGTGACTCCTGCGATTTCTGCGACTTACCACCGTATGAAAAAGTTACATCTGTCCACACAGAAAATTGCATCTCAACAAACCTGTCATTGGTAAGTATGTTTTACGTTTGTTCTTCCGTTGGCTTTAATTTTGTATTGAAGAAACAACTGTGAAATTATTAATAGTGTAATTAATATGTAAGTAGCCATACAGTAGCGTAATAGTTCGTGTTTATAAAATGAATTCTAACATATTGTTATGTTCACAGGTACGCGAACTACATTTTAGTCACTCAGTAAAGTGGTAACTCAAAATATCATTGTCAACAGATCTGGAGAAATTGCCACTGCGTCTTTAGACCGTTTTCGTCAGACTAGTGGTTAGTTTCTAAGTGTTTCGATGGACTTAATTACTTCGTTCTTGCAAATGTGAAATATACCCCATTGAGTGGCTTTCATTAGAGCAAATTTTAGCAATCTACTCTGTCAATTATATTACTTGTAATTAGTGACAGCAAAAATTGTTTAATAATCCTTGTGATTTTGCAGACACAGTTCTGACTCTGATTACTGGTTGCTGTACGTATCTATCCACATCAAGGCTGTTGAGAGAGACTCGTGAAGATTCAAGACAGCTCTTAGAAGATTTTGCAGTTTAAAAGTGACATAATTGTGAAATAAGTGTGCAGATGAGTGATTAAACTGTGTTTTATTGAAGTTGTTGTGCGATTTTAAAGGAATAATAAATGTTAAATACAGTGAGTGAATAATGAAAATCTCACTTTCCACATGTTTAAGCCGTCCTATACCCGTAATTTTCCGCCACTTATTTACTGGTAATGGTAAACACTAGTTGGAGAGTGACATGCCGCCCCCCCCCCCCCCCCCCCCCCACCTCCCGTCGCCACAATCTTGTGTGACACTGACCTGTAACATATCCCAAAGTCTACAATATGCATTTTGAGGCTGTTGATATGAAAGTGGGAAGTACAGATCTTCCATTTAAATCAGGAATAGCTTAAGTGCAGTACTTGAAAGTAACACAGGGAAAGCTTACTTATGTAGGTGGTAGTAGTGTCGGCAAAAAGTTCTTGTGTGTGAAGTTGCCATGTAGAACAGCAGGTGTAAAACTTTTATCCCGAGTCTTGAACTGTGTCGGAACAAAAGTGAGGCATTCATATGACCCAATAATGCTGTTTTCATTTCACTACACTTACACAGATGTCTGAGTTCCTCTGTGTTAACATTGCAAAGTCCTGTAGGCACGTGGAGTATTAAGCAAAACTGTCATATTGCAAGCAGAATCAAACACATTTGTTACGTTACTTGATATTTTCGGGAGAAAAAGGCAATGTTGCTTCTTATTAATATAATACTTTCAGAGTCACAGCTGTGTTTGACCAACCATAACTGATGCTGAATGTGCATGTCGTCATATAATGTGAAGGGCTTATTTCAATAGTGGTACAAGTCCATTACCTCCACTTTTCTGTCTATAATGCTTCTGAAATTAATGATCCAAACAAACATAAATAAACCTTCATCTCTAGCAAGAAGCCATATGCTTGAATATTTCTGGTATCTCAACTGCAGATTTTTCAGCGCTCATTTAACTTTACGACTCTGTATCTCAAAATGAACAAAAATGGACTTGTACCACTAATGAAATATGTCCTTCATATGCACACACAGCACACCGATCTCGTGAGGCACAAGGCTCTCATAACGAAGTACGTAAGTCGGTCAACAGATGGCACTAGGAAAAGAACGTTAACTGCGCTTTTTAGTTGCTACTTGCGACTCTAGCGACTTGTCACGGGAATCGCAGTTGGACTCGACAGCGTACCGCAGAGATGGACGTAGTACGAACTTTGGCCAACAGATGGCACTGTTAACTGCGCTTTTTAGTTGCTACTTGCGACTCTTAGTCGCGACTTGTCACGGAAATCGCAGTTGGACTCGACTGCGAATCGCAGAGACAAGTGTAGTACAAGCTTTGGCCAACAGATGCCACTGTTAACAGCGCTTTTTAGTTGCTACTTGCGACTCAGTTGCGACTTGTCACTGAAATCGCAGAAAGCAGTGCTAAATTCGACCAATAGATGGCTCACGTCTTTGAATGTGAAATACTACTTGCGACTGCTAACTGTGACTGAAATCGCAGTTAGATTCTGTAAAGTTGTTATTGTGATATCTGCGACTTCTCAGTCACTGTGGTTTCTAACAGATACGCGATTTCCTGCCCACCACTAATTCTGAGGAGTTTCTTGACTCTACGTGTGATGCGGTAATGCTTTTGTGTGTGTGTATTTGTTAATGACAGCCATTCATACAACTGCAGATGATATGCTGTATGCCGAAGAAACGGCAGAAAAATAAACGCGGGAAACGCGGCAACAAAAGTAAAAACCATGCCCGTGACTTAAAGTAAACAAGTATTACGCAAGTAACCACAGAATGCAATGTTTGTAACCCAATAGAGCATACGAAATAATGTTTTATAGTGTTTATAAATGTGGTGATTTGCGCATTTTAGAATTAAAAAAAATCCCGCTAATGGCGATACTGCCTCCGAAACTAGTCTGAGAAAGAGAATAAAATAAATAACAAGAAATGTTTTGTATCAAGGCGTGCCCCCAATCTCATATTATCACTTGTAGACTTCATTAGTCCCTTCTCTTTTATTCTGGCTCTATGTATTTCTGACCCTCCTCATCTCGTGTTGGTAGCATTAGTGAGCTCACAACCCAATGGATCCTGTCCTGCCAGGTCCAAAAAAGATCTGTGACGGTCGCAAGTTATCGAAAAAGCCGTCAAATAAGGAACGCTTATTTACATAAAACATCAATCGTCAGTTACTTACTTCTTTTGGGAACAAATGTCACAAATAAATTGACAGCCTAACACATAAAATAAATAATACTAAAATATTCTGTTCAATAAACCTGCCAGACCAGTGGAGCGTGCTACGAAGCACTTAACATCTCAGACACAAGCGCAAATCGCGAAACCCTCTCACACATACCGCTAAATAACACTCGCTGCACGTTGATGGAGCCAAACTAGGTATAGTGTCGAGACCAGGAACAACCAGGTAATGTACTTCTAAAATTACATAAGAATGGATCATAGCAGAACGTATTCGAAATCAAGCAAAAAATTCACACGAAAGGTGAGGTATGTGGGAAAAGTCACTTTAATCGCTGGGGAGACGTAACATAAACAAATGAAGAAATCGGTGAAATGTTTTTGATACTACATGTGTAAAAGGAAGAAAATGTATTACAGAAACATTTGACGCAGTCTATTTGCTGTACACGGTTTTGATCTGCACTGAAAGGCACTTCAAATGTTCTCTAATATATTTTGTTTGTTGCTTTTAGACATATAGTTTCACAAAATATCTGGCAGATTTTTAAATTTTTTTTAAATTTTCATGTTATGTTACTGACATATCATTTGGTTACCTAGCGACTTCTGTTGTCGAAATAGCCTGAATTAAGTACCTGCTTCAAAGGAAACCATTTTGACACTTAAACATCACGTCAATTTAACTTTTTATGCTCAAAATAGCTAGACCTGGAGATCAACTTCTTAACAAAAATTCGTACAAAAATTCATTCTATAATTTATAGGGAGTCTTGTTTTCACCCTGCTCAAAATTTCACTAACAAGAGGTCTAAAAGGAAAGACCGGAGATTCCAGAAGGTTTTGAAATGTGGAATATCCACGGGACTGCAATAATACGATAAGTCCAGATGTAATTCGAAGTACTGTGTTATCTGTTCAGAACGACTTTATTGCATGTGTCAGTGCTCAACGTTAACATTTTGAATAATTGATATGACACTCAAAATAAACCATAAAAAACAATACGTGATTTACGTATTTCCTTAAATCTGACATAGCAGACCGTATGTTTGTGGCACAACTTCTCCTGATGACGAGACAGTTTTTTGGTGTTATCACTTGTTACAACTACTTTACTACGCTCCACGCAATTTGTATCAGTGTCCTCTTAGTATCCTTATTCCAGTGCCATAGCAGAAAGTGTACCGTTCAAATTTTGTTAACGGATATGTGTCCTAAATTGGCAAAATTGCTTGTCTGTGTGCCTCAGAAAAATTCTCCACTTTCTATTACTAGTTCTCGATTTATTTGGGGAAGCCCGTCTCAACTTCATATAAATGATTGGAATCATTTTTGAAAATTTTTTACATGAAGTGTGTCAGAGCTCTTCTGTGGAAACTTGTCTCTTAAATATCGGCTGGTTAAAAACGTATTTAGGACACATTCAAAATGCAAGGTTATATACATATATGTATGACAAGAGGGCGTTCTTTTAACATACCAAATTCGACACACTGTACCAGTGTCCACGCATGACTGTTCGGTAAACAAAGTGAAATACTTTTGGTCTTGAAGTCTTTCGTGGTAGCATGGCTGAATAAAAATACTGTTGGTTTTAAAGCCCCGATATTTCGAATAAATTTATCCAGCTTTCGACAGCTGTCACTGCCGCCATCCACTAGAGACTATGTGAGGGACAGCTGTCACACTCTCGAAGATTTTATTCGAATTGACGGCGCTTGAAAAGAGAGAGCTTGTTTTCAATAAAGTGTTGAAAGGGAGTGGTTCATTAACCCGTACTTCGTGATATACATTCGACCTACTACATGGAACAAACTTTAGCGATTACCTCAAGGGGACCACAGGAAGAGCATAGAGACAGTGTAATAGTTGAACAGAAGGGTGGTGTGGAAGTCGTTTATGATCCAATAATGTAAATGTCAACTCAAACTAATCAGAAGTCTACTACCTACCTTAACAAATTACGAAAATGGTACTGCAGTGAAAGTTATAGAAGAATGGTTATTTGATGTACGGTTAACTGTGAACGCTATCCGAAGATACATATAGGGTGATTATAATTAAAGCTCCAGATTCCAAACGCTGTATGAGAAGTAGCGCTGCTCAGAATGACGTCAAATTTGAATGGAATAATGGTTCCAATGGATCTGAGCACTATGGGACTCAACTTCTGACGTCATTAGTCCCCTAGAACTTAGAACTACTTAAACCTAAGTGACCTAAGGACATCACACACATACATGCCCGAGGCAGGATTCGAACCTGCGATCGTAGCGGTCGCGCGGTTCCAGACTGTAGCGCCTAGAACCGATCGGCCACCCCTGCCGGCTGAAAGGAATATAATAGAGAAAACGGTAAACGTCATATAAACAAAAAAATTTAACGAAAATTTTCCCACAGGATGGCACTGTAAGCAATATAACGTAAATGGACCAGACTACAAAAGGCAGATGAATTGCAATTCGACGGCTATGGTATGGGCTGCACATTAAGCCGATCATACTGTACAATGCACACGACCCTGTGAGTTTGGCATTCAAAAGTTGTGACACTCTTAGGTAAGCCCAGCCCCAACGCAAAGTCGTGCCACTTAGGAGATAGAGATATTTTTTTTTAATTTTGCGGTGGCCAAAAACCGAGTAAAAAGCATCAGTGATATCGGTTTCTAACTGTCTTGAAACTGCTGCAAGACATGTTCAGTATACCGTCCGCCTATACTGTTATAAGTTGAAATTGAGAAACACCTTGTTCCGTAGATCAGAATGTCTCAGGGGTCATGTTCAGAATGCGTTGCGGAATACATGTCTTAAATTCAGCTTCGTTTGTAATCGGAGCAGTAAACACAGAATATCTCAGATAGTAATAATAAAACTGTAAAGCGTTCTTGTCTGTCTATTTGAGCGCGCCAATCTCCAGAACTACTAGACGTATTATCATAGGATTTTCACAGGTAACTTTGTTTTGTTTCTTCATCATACCTGGAAGTTCCTTCCTGTTTGTCCTCACTGTTCCAACTCCAGAAAGTCCTCTTTCATTTAGTGACTTCATCAGATTGTACGACGTGAAGAAGTTTTCAAACACAATTAGTCGGTGAGACTGCATGTATGACTCAGTAACATGGAGCACAACATTGTCTCCCAAACTGAACGATGAGTCTTGGGTGTCATTCTTTCCAGTGTACACCACAAACTGGGTTCTGAAACCCGTTTTTGAATCGGCAAGACACCAAATTTTGTAACCTCGCTTTACAGGCCTCATTGGAAGGGACTGCTTTATAGAAGAACGCCCTTTGAATGAGACCATACTCTCATCAACAGCCATGATACTCGATGGAGTGTGCAGTTCTTTCAAATTGTTATTGATAGCGTCAAATATTGGGCGTAATTTGAGCAGTCCATCATAGCCAGCTTCACCTCTTGGTACTGCTGTAGCATTGTCATTGCAACGAATGTTTTCAGTCAGTTTTTTGAACCTGGTTTCACTCATTAGTTGAGAAATTGTACTTACACCTAAAAGTGGGTCGGTGGACCAATAGTGACTCAGCTCAGGCAGCCTATGTATTCCCCCTAGAATGTGAATGGCAATAAAATATTTTTTTCTTCAATATCAGTTCCTTTCCAATTGCAGGTGCCCTGTCTTACCCTTTTTCCTCTAGTAATATTGTCACGTATTTGAGTTACATGGAGGTTAGTCTCAGCTTTGATCAGTCATCAGTAAAAATTGTAAAAAATAATATATTTCTTTATCATATTGTCTAAAATAGAACTTTTTATCTGCACTTCGATCAAGAGATGCTGATAAGTTTTCAGAATAAGTAAATTCGACATTCCACTCTGTTTGTTTCACTGGCAAGTTCGGCCCCATTCTCTTGTTCTGCACACACAATAACTTCAATTTCAGTGTCACTGGTGATTTCGACGACATTTTCTTTTACTGCACACGCAATACCATCACTTTCTGCCACCTCCATTCCAGCACTGTCACCTTTGTTGTGGAGACCATAGCTAGGTGACTCAGCCAATGTCCTAGGCGGTGTAGTATCAATAGATGTACTATTGGATGCACCAAGACAGGTGCGTTCATCTGTATCTTCATCACAACATTCTTCCTCCGAAAATTATTCATTACCGGGAAGCGAAGAGAAATACTCAAGAAGTTCCTCATCTTTCAGAAGTGACATTTCTAAAAAGAAAACGGAAATGAGGTCTGCAATTGGGCTAGCACACTGTATTGTGCAACAAATTATTATTACCATTATTATTATTATTATTGTTACTTTTTTATTATTGTATGAATACTTCACCGAGCCAAGTGATGTAGCATCGCACAGAGAAAGAAATAAAGCCAAAATGTCGAATGCATAACGAAATTATAAATAATATGTGGGACAAATATGTCCCACTTTCGCAGAAGCGATTAAACAAGTGCACTGCGTCGAACAACATCCAGCAGAATGTAGCTGTTTGGTGGGAAGAAGTCTGTAACAGTTTCAAGTAGTAGTGAAGGCTTCCAGTAGATGGCAGCTCACAACAGACTTGGGTTTCCATTGTCCCCTTGGTCATGAAGCACGAAAAAGTGAAGCGGGACACATATGTTCCACGGGTCAAGAGAGGGTTGAGCTTAGCTTGGGAAAAAATACTTCATTTCGCTAAAATCGGAACACGGAAAAACAGGTATTGTCATTTATTAAACGTTTATCTAAAATCGACTGTTCAACATGGTAATACTCATGTTAACACAGGAAGTACGATATACAAAAGAACCAACAGATGGCGCTGTTAGTTTAGTGGTACATAAAAAAACCGATAGATGTAGTTGTTAGCGTATTTTTTAAAATTCACAATCGGACTGCGCTTACTCACCACAGATTTCGCCCAGATTTTTGGTATATGCAAGTCTTGACTAGTAAGGACAGTGACAGAAGTGGAAGCACTACATGGCCAAGCGTTTAGAAAAAAATAGAATTTTTAGCGTGGGTCGGGCGAGGCATGAGACATTTTGCTGCCAAGCTCTGCGATTAGAAAGAAACTTTTATGAATGTAAAATAAGTTTGTTTTTCTGTAGAAACTTTAAAAAACCTTGAAATTGTACAAATTCAACGAGTGCAAGAAGCCGAGGTAATCACTGCTTCCCCTGTTTTTGCATGAAACGCAGCACGTTGAAATCATCGAAGTAAAATAATAAGACAATCTAATATTACATTCGAAGTTTCAAGCACACTTAAAATTTCTTGCTGGAAAACTGGAATTCCAAATTTTCTATTACCTTTCCTTTTCATAATTTTTATGAAAATATCAATAAATGCACTATATTGAGCACTAACTCGGTTTGGTTGCAATGTAAATAACGTAAAACTGAAGGTAAAAAAAAAAAATACGATTGAGAATAAGAACTCGACCCAACGACCCTCCGATAACAGTTCTGTACCCTGTCTTCATCGCAAACTGATGCCTAGAAACTACACTAACATAAATGACTCATGCCGCACCCAGCCTGTAGCAGGAACGCTCTTTTTCTAATCGCTTGGCCATCTAGAGGTCTCACTTCTGTAGCTTTTATTTCTGGCCAAGCCCTGCATATAAGGTAAATTTGGACGAAATTGATGCTGGCGACCTGACAAGGTCGTCTTGTCAGTGACAGATTTATTTTCGGAAGTTCGTCAGTAACGTAATTAAGGGCCGCAATATTATCTTTATAAATAAACTTTAACAGCGAATTTACTTGGCCAGGATGTAAGGACTTTAGATTTGTGTGTTAAAAACTTAACCATATGGTTTTGCTTCTTTACATAGTTTTGATTTATATTCTTTGCTAGGAAAAAGAAATAATGTTTTCATTACGTTTTTATATCGTTTTGTTCATAAATAAAAATGCCTAAAAACCGGTCACGTCTCTCACAATATGCCAGAACGCCTAAAAGACTATGCAGTCTCAAGAACCCAACCACGATTGTGAGGCGAGACTTACTGCAACTTGAGAATATTAGGCTTTAACTCAGGCTTTGGAAACTCTTTCCGAAAGCGAGATGCGATGTAACACCGATCGAGAGCGTCGTGTATTATCTCACTCCTCATAACCCTTCCTTCACAGAGAAAAACACTCTCTAGCATAACATCACGTAATCGGAAATTTTGACGGGAAGTGGCGCAGGCGAGCGAGTTTTTATATCCTGTTTCCCGCTTATTCCTAACAATTTACCATTTCGCCTTAAACGTGTGAAATTTCCGGTGAACTTACGCCATGAAGATAAACAAAACACAGATACAGCATTTTGCGGCAATGGACCTTACTGTCAGTTGCTTTTCGCGTGGCTAATTCTACGTGGATTTCTCCCATGTTAGTGAAACATACAAGCTCCATATTCACGCCTCCAAGCACACTACTTCAAATTTTTTGGGCGAAGAAGCTTTATAAGTCAAAAATATCACGCGCAGAAAGTCTCCAGGCACATCTGTAAATAAATAACCACACAGTGCTTCCTTAACTAGTCTTTCATGAAAATTATCCTTCCCAGACGCTTAAGTGCTGGAATCGCGTTTATTCGTGACGATGCAGATGAGAGGATGCGAGAGGACCCATCTACTTGAAAAAATATGAACCTATCGCAGATGATGCGGTCAGTACCACGTCACACAGTTAAATTTGTAGAATGAAGCGGTATCGCTTGACGTGCGGGCGGATTTTTTGTTGCCCATATTCTGAATTCCGTATATCGACATTTACTTGAAGACGGAAATGGTCTTCTCTCCACAGAACGTTCCACGGCGATTGATTAAGACGGTAATGTACTTTATTTTCAGAATTTCGGAGAACATTCTCAAGTTCACATGGATAAAGCGAATCGGAGAATGTGCACCAGTTGAGAATGTTCTCAGATTGAGTAAAAGTGTGGGGTAAGTTGGGCAGCGTGAAGAATATTCTCCAATTTCGTATGAATAAAACTAGAGAAGTTTCTGACAAGCAGACAACACTCTTCGGTTTTTTGGGGTGAGCTCTTTAGTATACTACGAGCTCAGTAAGTTCTATTAAGATTAAGTTTTACCGCGCTTTCAGTAAAACGGCAGATTTTATATTGCTTGGGAATACGTGCCCCCGTAAGCGCATAAAGGAGAAACTGTAGAAAATTACACAGGTTTAACAATAAACAAATTATTTCGCACACGAATTTCCTTGTCGAAAAATCATGATAGAAAAGGGGCTGACCTTACAAGCGCAGTGAAATGGAAAACGTCTGTGTGCTATTTAACAGACCCAGGTTTTCAGACTCGTGTACGAGAAAACTTATGTTCACACCAGACAATAACATTTTCAGATGTTTATCATGTTTACCTCACAGCATAAATTTTACATTTTGTTGAGTTACAAATAAGTAGGCGGATCAGAAAAATTAATAGCTGGTGTATTACACACCGAGTGATCTGTTCTTGGCAATGAGAGCGCAAGGACGATCTATGAAGTACTTGACGTGCGAGCAGACCATCATGCGTCGTATTTAACCCCAATTATTCCTTGTAAAAAGAAGTTTGGAGTAGATGAAAATGGATTGCAGTCTTAAGATTTTGATCGCATAACGTGTTCACCCAACTTCAATAGCAAAAAAGTTACCTACATGATAAAAATTCGGTAAACATCAACAGGAAATGAAACTCTGTAAGCTATCCGTAATCGCGTTAATAATTTGCTGCCGCACATAGAACTAAAATCTAAACATAGTGCAACTCCTCCAAAACACTTTGAAGCCAGTTCCATATTTGTACATTCAATAGTTTTCCTGCTTGACAATTCTGAATAAAATAAAAGATTATGTATGTGTTCTGGAACGCGGCACAAGACACTCGCGGAGAACCTTTTCAGGAAGGAGGGGATGTAGTGAGAAGCAACTCTCTCGTCGGAGAACATGGTTCGAATTTTTTATTGATACGGAACTCAGAGGACTTTCATAGAGGACTTGCTAAGAGAATGTTCCTTTGCTCTGAGACTGTTCTCCGGGGAATGTTCCCTTTTTTATTCAAGCGACCCATAGTCCACTTTCATTGGAGCAAGAAATTGTAGAGCAAACGTTTGCCTCGCTGGCAGGTCAGCATGAAGCAACTCCTGAACATGAGTAATTTGGTATCGATACCACTTCCGGATGTTTCGTAGAATTTTATGAATAGTGCTCAGATATGCCAAAATTCGGGCAGTTCACCAGCCACTGCATGTTTACACACCCCTCCTGCAATGCTGTGGCCACATCTTCCACTGACGTCGAATCAATTGTTTAGTTACGTCTGCCAAACTGCAATTCGAAACAGCCTGTTCTTCAGAATTTCGTATTCATTTTCTCCAGAGATCGGATCAAATCCTTTTTTATATACCTTTGAGAGCCAGGAACGTCTGCAGAACTACTGGCACACAGTCAGCATTTATATAAAATAACTTTACCAGCAGCATGCGATCCAGCATTGAAACAGTCACACCGAGCGTCTCAGGTTGCAAACTGAGGAACTGACGTGTACCACGCTTCTTTCATTATGCTCATTCTGTCGCTTACAGCGCCATTTAGTGGTAACATTTTTTAATTTTTTTCCATAACGTTCTGTCTTCGACAACATTCCGTTCAAATTGGACGTTATTCTGAGAGTGGTTCTTTTTACTGCATTTTGAAACTGGAACTTTAATTACAATCGCCCTGTATTACGAGTACACGTAATATATAGAAGAGAACAAGGGGAAATTGAAATCAAGTATTTAAGGGAGGTATGTAGTGTATTTCCGAAGAACTCTTCATTGAACAGTTGCATCACGAGTCAGCTTATGTGTGCAAGGTGCTGAATAACGTTGAATGGGAGAAACACATTACGTGTTCGTAATAAAAAAGAGTTTGTATGCTGCTTAAATATGTCATCCACATCTAATCGTTTCTCACTTAAAAACTGGTTTTTCTTCACTACTTCAAATTCCCCCTGTTCTATACCATCGATTAACTCCCCTTTCCCAATTATCTTCCTCCCCAATGTATGTTTCATTCCCAAATTATATTGAGACTGCTTGTTACATTTACGTTTATCCTTTCAAAATTACAAGATTGAAATAGTGGCTGAATATATTTGCACTGATATAATTTTGTGGCTGACGTTTCAGCGAGCCGAATGGTTGGAGACAGCTGCTAGTCACTGTAGCTCTTCATCAAATGCTAAGCTTTCGCTGTGCTGTCTGTTTCTAACTCACCCACAAACCTTTGTCTGGCGTGGCTGGCTGCATGCCGGTGGCACTGCACTTTATCACTACAGTCTGTCAGCCACAAATTATTTTATTCGATCTGCATCGACATCATCGTACTGGCGTCAAGCGGCCTCAGTGGCCACTTTATTATGGTGTGAATTATGATGACGAGTGCAGTAGGTTGCTGATTTTGGCCTATAAGTTAACTTTTAAACGTTTAGAAAATGTTAGTTAAGGGGAAGTCGACACTACCAGTATATAAAATTTAATTACTGGGCGTTTCAGTGACGATTACAAAAACTTACTGGAACAATCACCGAAATTTTGTGAACTTGATATCATGGCCTTAGTTCTAGAAAAAATGATAGTTAAAAAGTACTTCATGTTATTAGATACCTCTGCAACTGAAATACGGGAAACTAATATCGTTGTTTGTATGATGTAATAAATTTATTGTGTAGATACTTGCTAACGTTGTATGGTATAGATGACCAAGTAACTTCAGTACTGGCGATCAGGAAATCCCATTACTTCACAGCAGCTACTCCAGTCAGTTGAGACTGATGACCATAGCTGTTAAGTCCCATAGTGCTCAGAGCCATTTGAACCAGTCAGTTGAGAGACACCGTCAGTTCTGAGGTAAACGTGTGCAAGACTGCGGTATTTAGAATTAGAAGTAGTCGATTGTCCCTAGTGATACTCCATCTCATTACTGAATAAGTTGACGTACCGAACATACAAAAGTACCGAGAATTCGGGACACCGAAACGCACACCATATTAGTGAGAGTTTGCCAGCTATTAAAGGAAAGGAGCCTGGTGGAACGACAACATAACGAGCGAGGGGCACAAAAATCTGGCCGGATTCTTGTTTCAGAAAAAGCAGTTTCGGAAAAAGCAGTCCTTGCTCGCTACAATGAGGAAGCTTGAATGTCTGCCTGATTGTCAGCACGTGAAATATGTGGTACGCACAGTACTCTGTCGAAAGTAATACGTGAATAGCATTCTTCTGACTGATTCGATGGGGCCTGCCAAGAATTTCTCTCCTGTGAGAATCTCTTCAACTCAAGTAGCAATTGCGGCTAACGTCTTCAGTTTTTGTTGGCTGTATTTTAGTCCCCGTCGCCCTCTACAGTTTTTACCCTGTACAGCTTCATCTAGTGTCAAGGATGGTATTTCCTTCATGCCGTAACACATGCCTTGTCATCCTGCCTCACCTTGTTCTCAATGTATGTTCCTCTCCTCGTCGATCCTATACAGGACAGCTCATTGATTATCAGTCAACTTAATTCTCGGTATTCTTCTATAGCACCAGATATCAGATGTTTCGGTTGTCTTCGTTTCCTGTTCAGACGTAGCCCGTGGTTCATCTCCATACCATGTAACGCGCCAACTCTAATTTCTTCCTCAAATCAAGGCCAATATCTGATACTAGAACATTTATTTTGGCCAGGAATGCCTCCTTTGTCTGTGATAATCTCCTCCACCTTGATTCATTCGTCATTTGTTATTTTGTTTCCTTAACTTCATCTACTATGAGGTCCGGAGTTTTGATATCAAATTTATCGCTAATCTCATTTCTGCTCCTCCTGATTACTTTTGTCTTTCGTCTGTTCGCTCTCAATCCATATATTGTGATGATTTTGCTGTTCGTTCCAGTCAACACTGCCTGCAATTCTTCGTCAGTTACAATAGGTTATCAGTGTCATCAAGGAAGCTTGTTATTATTATTATTATTATTATTATTATTTCAGTCTTCATTGCAAAGCCATAGTTGAACATTTCTTTTTTTAGAACAGCAGAGCGACAGATTGCATCCCTGTCTTACGGCCGTCCATTTCGCTCTTGGTCTCCCACTCTAGCGTTCCTTCTTGACCCTTGTATATATTGTATGTTACCCATCTTTCCCTACTGCTTAGTACCCTTTTTCCCTTTTTCTCAGAATTTCGAACATCTTACGCCATTTTACCCTAATGAACAAACGTGTCTTGATTCGCCTTCAGTCTTGCTTTCGTTAGCAATCGCACCGTCAGAGCAACCTCTCTTGTGCGCTTACCTTGTCAAAAGCAAAAGTAATCGTCATCTAACACACAGGCAGTTTGCTTTTTATTTACGAAACCATTGCCTGTATTATTCCAAATTGCAATATAGTTCGGAATAACAGATGCACAACAATATCGTATTTACAGAGTATGAGACTTTCAAGTAAAATGTCAGCTCTATGTGAGAATATATCAGGTGTAGAAGTATGAAACCGGACTTTACCTATGGATGGTGGTACCCGTAAGTGTAGAGCTCGTGAGAACGCGTCTGCAGCGCCATCTGCTTCCTGCAACGGCTGACGACGAATGTCAACCCAAGTTCCATACGTCGGTTTCTGCTTCAAACCCGTAAACATGCCAAGTTTTGTGCCTACAAACTACGATTTGCGGACATAATTGGTTTTCTGTTATTTGAAGAAAGCTGCTGCAAAATCGCAATCGACCGCTTGTCGAAGCTTTCGGCGAACATGTTCTTGGGAAAACAGCGTTTTGAGTTGTTAAAAGTCAAAAGTTGTGATTTTCACTTGGGAAACGACGAGCGCGGGAAAGCACCGAAAAATTTGAAGACACCGAATTGCAGGCTTTGCTGGATGAAGATGATAAACTCAACAGGAACTCGCGGAACAATTGAATGCGACGCAGAAAGCCGTTTCTCTTCGGTTGAAAGCTACGGAAAAGGTTCAGGAAGTAAAATGGATACCATATTAGCTCAATGAAAGACAGCAAGAAAATCGAAAGACCGCTTGTGTAATGGTCCTCACCAGATACAAAAGGAAGTCGTTTTTCCATAGAATAACGACAGTTGATGAAAAAGGATGCATTTTGAGAATCCCAAACATGGTAAATCATGAGTGAATCCAGGCAAACCACCGACATCCACTGCAAGACGAAACTGCTTTGGAAAGAAGAAAACGCTTTGTGTTTGGTGGAATCGGAAGGGTGTCATCCATTATGAGATGTTAAAACCTGGTGAAACCGTTAACACTGTTCACTACTACCAAAAACAAATGATCGATTTAAATCGAGCATTACGCGAAAAACGAACGAAATATGGAAAAAGGCAACACAGTCATATGGCTCCATGATAACGACCCATAAAACATAGCCCCCCCCCCCCCCCCTCCCCGCCCACCAGGGGGCTCACAGTCCTTTTGGGGGTACATGTGTGGCGCGCATGGGGCCGTGAGTTATTGCAGTCTCCTTTCCTTTCCTTTCCTTTCCAGGATGCAGTACTATCCCTGTTCCTCTCCCTCCCTATCCTTGCTCCTTCGTCCCTGCCCCCTCTTTTCCCTCTTTGCTTCTTTATGTCGACCTGGCTGCCCTCCTGGCTTTGTTTTGGTCTGTGCTATTGTTTAGTTTGCTGTTTCCATCCCCTTTGCGACGGTTTTGGTCCCCTTCTCATTTGACTTCCATTGCAAAAATTTTCCGTTCAGTGTGAGCCATTTGACGATGAACTCCTTACCTAGCTTCCATGGTGCAGGTTCCTCTCCCTCTCCCCTCCCCTTTCCTTTCCCTTTGCACCCTGGCCCCCCTCCTTCTAGGTCACCAGCACAGTAGCCAGTCTAGGTGGTGGGGCTGTTAAGACCCACTTGGCTGAGCCCTGGGGCTGTTAAGTACCCACTTGGCTGAGCCCCCTGACACCACAGAGATCACACTACTAGTACCTGAGCGGTTAACGCCTCATGTATGAACAGGAGTCGATGCTCATCGTTTTGGGGCACCAGAACTTCAGCAATGGCTGCTGTGCCAGATGGCCCTTGCTGTGGCTGGGTGGCGCCCCAGATTCGAATTCTGGAATATTTACATCGTCTTCTTTTTTTGAATGCCTTTCGGAAGGCTGTGTTCAGTAACTCTGCTTTGGCAGCACTGTCTTCGGAGGATCTCCATTGCTATTGAGCAGAGAAGGCATTGATTGTTTCTTGCCGCTAACATGCTTCACATACGACGAGAATCTCTTGGGATTTTCTGCCAGGTTTCGACACAAAAAAGTTTCGTTGTGGAAACTGTTATAAACATCTCGCATTGAAGACCAGATACCGCACCCAAAACCTCAACTGAACAGCAACAGGAGTCATGGTGAACTGTAACAAATCCGACGTAATGACCATTCGGAAAGGTTTACGGCAGTGAGAACAACAATGATTACGCACAGCAACAAAGATGCGAGGTATAGGGCTAGATCTGGTGTCAGAAGTACAAAGGATGCATGCAGTCTGCCAAATGGCGATTGACGTTGAACAAAGTTATGGCATACAACTGCATTACAAACGAAGTCTCAATAAGATCGAGAACGTAGAAGTTGTGAACGAGTTCATGTTATCGAAAATACGTCACATATCGTCAGTATTGCCAGTAACAGCGCCAATAGGAAAAAATCTATGTCACTGGATATTCCGTACGCCATCGAAATATTTTCAAGGTAAAACGTAGCTCACCAACATTTCCGCGCGAAGAGGATGGGATCGGATTAAAAGGTACTGACGCTAATTTCAAAGCATTACTGATAATGTCCTTAAAAGATCAAAATGCAGTCCTACCAGCCTGTCAGGTTTACTTCTGAAAGCAGTCAGCCAGAGAGCTAAGTGGCACCCGTCAATACTGACAAAACATTCAAAGCTCAGCTTGCTCAGAACCTCCATAGGCGAGAACTGCTACATAACTCAAGAAGACAAAATGTGTAATGCTGCGAAATGGTACCATCATATTAAGAAACGTTCAGTTCCTAACAGAATGTAAACTAAATATCCTCATGTCCAATTGCCTGGACTGTGGGAGAACACTCGCAATAAACAGCTTTAATCAACTAAGTCAAAACCATTCCAGTCCGCAGAAAGCTATGCTCTGTCGATCTGCCGATACATCGAACTGTGATAGGTGTAATGAAGACGACACGCTTATACACCGGCTTACGTTTAACGACACATGCGAAATTTGGGAATGAATCTAAAATCTTGTATCTCTACTGCGGACGGCACCACACCACAAGCGATACTCTGACATAGATAACGATACAGTAGTCTGGCTATCGGGTCAATTCGTATATTACGTGATAGCATCACAATAGCCGAGTTTAATGTAATTTAAGTTTAAACTAATAACATTACACTATGAACTGCAGAACAAAAGAAATTATCAAAACAGTTTTGCAAACTACGCAAGAGCAAGGTATTCCTGCATCCGAAATATTAAAACAAGTGTATAGGTTGTTGAATGCTCTATTACTTTGTAATTACGATTAACACTTTTACTTGATCTCGAAGTGGGATACAGGAAGTTCAACAAAAGAGAAGAAATTTATTTCGGTTATTTCTGTGACTTTTCTGACAAAGAAACAAGAACTTCTGTTTCTATAGACGACAAGCGATTCGATTTTGGTAGAATATCAGGATTTTTCACATTTACAAAAAAGCATACACTTCATTTTTAGAAGTAAGAGAGACATGAAGGATTTAAGAAGAAGGAAACATTCGCTTATAATTTAAAGTTGAAGGAACATACAACCATCAAGAGGAACTGCACTACACTATTACTTCTATTTTTCAGTTTCACGAAATGGAAGATTTTCATTATCATTTAATTCACAATTAAGAAGAAATTAAATTTAAATAAATCACGAAAAATAAAGACGTTGTGACATCAAACGAAATATTTACATTCGTTAATTTCTTATGTTTTCCAGAAGAATAATTATAAAAAAATGAAAAATAAATAAAAGTAAAAACAAAAACTAGAAAAAATGGCTCTGATCACTATACGACTTAAATTCTGAGGTCATCAGTCCCCTAGAACTTAGAACAACTTAAACCTAACAAACCTAAGGACATCACACACATCCATGCCCGAGGCAGGATCCGAACCTGCGACCGTAGCGGTCGCTCGGTTCCAGACTGTAGCGCCTAGAACCGCACGGCCACTCCGGCCAGCAAAAACTAGAAAGGCGACCGCTCGCGATGTGCGGGGAATCCAGCTTCAGGTCCTGATCCGTCACAAATTTTCATCGTCTTTCCATTTCGAAGGTGGTGATGTTCGTATTCGCCGCGCGGGATTAGCCGAGCGGTCTTTGGCGCTGCAGTCATGGACTATGCGGCTGGTCCCTGCAGAGGTTCGAGTCCTCCCTCGGGCATGGGTGTGTGTGTTTGTCCTTAGGATAATTTAGGTTAAGTAGTGTGTAAGCTTAGGGACTGATGACCTTAGCAGTTAAGTCCCATAAGATTTCACACACATTTGAACATTTGTTCGTATTCGCAACTGCGAATACATCTTATATATTCCTTTTTATTCTTCTGCGTATCATTCGTATCAGATTCTTCGACGCTTGATGTGTTACCTGCTTGAGCATGAGCTGTTCAGCGGATTGTGCGGTATGCCCAAAACTTACACAGATGAGCCAAAACATTATCAGTGCTTGTTTAATAGCATGTTATTCCACAAAACGACACATTCGGCTTAGCATAGATTCTAAAAGTCCTTGACAGGAATCCAGATATATGGGACACCAGATGTCTTCGCACAGCTGTGGCAACCCTTAGGCTACAGGGTGGTGGTTTAAGACCACGCATATGGTACCCGATGTGTGTTACAATGGGTATATACAGTACTGGCCATTAAAATTGCTACACCAAGAAGAAACGCACATGATAAACGGGTATTCATTGGACAAATATATTATACTAGAACTGACATGTGATTACATTTTGACGCAATTTGGGTGCATAGATCCTGACAAATCACTACCCAGGACAACCACCTCTGGCCGTAATAACGGCCTTGATACGCCTGGGCATTGAGTCAAACAAAGCTTGGATGGCGTGTAGAGGTACAGATGCCCAAGCAGCTTCAACACGACACCACAGTTCATCAAGAGTAGTGACTATCGTATTGTGACGAGGCAGTTGATCGGCCACCATTGACCAGACGTTTTCAATTGGTGAGAGATCTGGAGAATGTGCTGACCAGGGCAGCAGTCGAACATTTTCTATATCCAGAAAGGCCCGTACAGGACCTGCAACATGCGGTCGGGCATTATCCTGTTGAAATGTGGGGTTTCGCAGGGATCCAATGATGGGTAGAGTCACGGGTCATAACACATCTGAAATGTAACGTCCACTGTTCAAAGTGCCGTCAGTGCGAACAAGAGGTGACTGAGACGTGTAACCATTAGCACCCCATACCATCACGCCGGGTGGCACGAATACACGCTTCCAATGTGCGTTCACTGCGATGTCGCCAAACACGGATACTACCATCATGATGCTGTAAACAGAACCTGGATTCATCCGAAAAAATGACGTTTTGTCATTTCTGCAGCCAGGTTTTATAAAGGCACATTTGCATGCCGAGCGTGAGTTTCCTCGGAAACGCGAAATATTAATTAAATAAATAATCAGTGACAAATAAATAAAGCCTATGGCACACAACTGCAGCGCTGTGTCGCTGATAAAACAAAAGCACAATTACGTTACTCTTATGTTTGATTAAAAAAGGAGAGCTCTGGTTGAAGTGGTGGGAGAAGCACGTATTTTATTGTCTGGCACACCGCCATATTTCATGTTATAGAAGAATACTGCGAGTTGCAACCACACTAGGCACTCGATTCTGTAAAGAATTTATATTTATAAAAGTAAGTAGGATTATGAACTGTAGGCTTATTCATTGAATATATCTGATTTAACTAACTGTGTAACTTTTTTATGTTTAGTAGACAATCACCTCTGTACGACGTATTGGCATGGCTGGCAAATTATTGTAATATTGAGATTTAGATTATGAGTCCGCACCTACCGCAGCAGTCTTTGGAAACGATTTAATTACGAAGTCCGATTATTTCAGTTTTATTTCACGGTCAACTACGAGTAACATTGCCTTTACGAAAAAGCCATTGTCAAGCGTCTGATACCGAATAATTAAACGTCCACGTTCCAGATAAGCAAATACAATTGCAATCACAATCACCATCATACAGATAGAATAATTAACATATTTAAAACAACATTTTTTATTCATTTTATTTATTTTATATTGGCGACTGCGTGTCGGACTTGTTATTTTGTCATTTGTTACATTGTTCTCTTTGTTTCATGTAAAAAATCAACTTTCTGGACCTGGACGTCAATGTATGAGAGATAACAAAATCTGAAGATATTTTCCAATTCTGAAATTTTGCGGGAAGACGCAATGAAACTTCCAGCAAAATAAGGTAAGACGCAGCATCTTTGCATTGGTAGGCTTGACCAGACGTATAATTCAGTGTATTAGCTTTTCAGTAAATTCTGTAGTGTTTCTTTTCTGCATAACAGTTTCAGTGATAAATTTCATTCTCAGTACTTTTCCCTAAACAATAACGTATGCAACAATACCAATACACGAGTGTACAATATGGCCGACTTCTGTACGATATCATGTAACATGGCCAGCAGCCATTACCAGTAATCTCAAATTCAGTTTATATTTTTAAATTAACAGACAGCCATTGTTGCTACGAGCGATTCATGCTCAACTACATTTTATTTTAAAATCAGTGTCAAAAATTTTTCTTGAAACATATATCACGTGTGGCATGGTAATAACTAGAAAACAATACGCAAAAATGGAACAGCAAGGACGTACTATTCAGACGCAATCCGACTCGGACGTGAGACAAGTGTTAGAAAATGACTTTACGACAGCAACCGGTAGTGACGATTCATCCAACATTGACGCAAGTGTTGACGAAAATTTTGACGATAGGCCGTCCACTACAAAAATTTCAAAATCTCAATCAGAGCCCATGTTAATGCATGACGTCACGTCTAATGACGCGGCGGGGGCAGAGACCTTGCAAACGGTAAACATTGCCGACATGTTACAAATGCTAATGAAACAAAACGCCGAAAACATGGCAACCTTAAAGGCACAATTAGAGACACAAAATGAACAGTTAAAAACACAAAATGACGAAATCAAATCTGATCTCATAGCAATCAAGATAGGTAATGACACTTTATGTAAGCGTGTGGAACTTATAGATGCCACACTGACCAAACAGATGACCGAACTCAGTACTAAATTTTCCCAGCTCAATACGAAACAAGAAAAGACTACAACTGACGTAGCACTTTTACAGACACAAGTAAAAAACCTTAATGTCACGTGTGAAGTTCTTACTGAACAAATTCAAACATATCCTTCAGTACATGACAACCTTGAAAAACGAATTACTGACGTACAGAATAAATTTGACAATGTTGAACAACACCTGACTGACATCTTACAATCTGATGCCACAGCTCATTTTCAAAA
The DNA here is from genome assembly GCF_023864345.2 of Schistocerca serialis cubense. Lineage (NCBI taxonomy): Eukaryota > Metazoa > Arthropoda > Insecta > Orthoptera > Acrididae > Schistocerca > Schistocerca serialis. The sequence goes on along the minus strand of NC_064641.1, from coordinate 667,169,526 downwards.
TATTAATAAAGAATTTCATGATTGGGTTGAGAACAAAGACAAACATTTTGATAGATGCTTACGTGAAAATTTACCAACAATTGTGCACGGCTCCGTAGCGCAATACATTACTAATAACAAACAGCTGATCAGTGACGCAGTACAATCCGTCACTGCACCCATGAGACAATTCACCGATCAACTACAGTCTGAATGTAACGAAAATATCAGTCAAAATGTACAGTTCAGAAACCAATATACATTCGAGTATGATACACACATTCCGCACACGACAAATACACAAGAACAAAACACACCACGACTACAACGCATACCACGATGTGGAAACACAAACACAAGCTATTATCATGGTAAACCACAGCAACATTATCGTAATTACTCGCCAGCTGAACATACCAGTAATTACAGTGGAATAAATCCATATCACAATGCGAAGGAAGATGAAAGCTTAATGAAACACAGGCAATTTCAGATTTTTATCCCAGAAAAACGAACCATTCATCCGGTGATTTTTCTTAAATCTTTTAGTAACGCATTTCCACGCACTTGGAGTGACCGGAAAAAGATTTCATATATTGTCGGTTACATCCAAGGCGATGCAGCTGTCTGGGCATACAGTCAAGCTGACGTATGTACCACGTACAGTGAGTTTGAGCGTGCTTTTCTGAACAAATTCTGGTCGCAATCCGTCCAGGAGCGACTCAGAAGACAAATTTTAGAACCTGAAACTTTTAACAGTAAAAATGGTAACTTACGCAGATGTTTTGAAAAAATACTTGAACATGGGACATTTTTTAGACGAACCAGTCGCAACGCGTGATATACTCCGAGCGTTGAAGGCCAAATTGCCTTTCAACATTAAGGAAAAACTTCTACATATCCCGGATGACGATTCAGATTATTTTTTAACAGCTTTAGATTCGGTTGACATGTTACTTGAAGATCAGCGCTTCGCGCGGCAAAACAGCAGCCACAATGTTTACACTAGTCGTATGCAAAACATGCAGGCTTGCCAACACAATTCTGGCGCGCCCACAGTTGGATACGCGGTACAACAAAAACAGCAAACTCACATGCCGTCTCAGTACGGAAATCAAAATCAACACGCGTATTCCAATACAAACAATAGTTACAACAGTAATAACATTTCATGCGGGAATCCATACAAAAGGCATCGCGGTAATAACTACAACGGTAACAACGGATACAAAGGTAATAACAAAAACACAAACAGAAATAGAAATAATAATAATAACTACGAGCCAAGACAGCATCAAGGTTGGACTCGTAACGATCAGTACTTTCATTCAAACTCTGCTTTACCACAGCAGCCACCAGGACAAAATTGGAGCATACCTTACGACCGACAGGTAAGTTATAATGCGCAACAGCTACAACAACCGCAAAAGTTTGGAGATCATAATAGGCAATATCCGAATGTGAATATAATAGAAATGACACCTGATGCACAACCTCAATCTGTGTCAGTACCTAGTACAAATGCTAATCCAACAAACTAGAAACAGTCACTACTTTGCCCCAGGTCGTGGCCGAAGAATTCTTGGGGGGCGACTTCAATGTTAATCAGTTATTTGACACCACACTTGAACAACAGAATACTGATATGCCGAATAATTCTAAACAAAAACTACCTGTTTTATTTATGAGATACAACCATAATAACAATATATCAGATGAACTTTTACAAGACAGTACACAATGTCGTTTAAACACAAATGAAATTGTTTTAGCATCTACTACTGGTGTAGTAGGTGGGATTCCAACTACTATTATCCTAGATACAGGTGCAGCTGTGAGCGTTTTGTCTTTTAATTTCTATAAAAAGATGTGTGAATTGGAACCTGTGCCTGAGTTTCCCGCCCAAAACTGTAAAATAACTACTGCACTAGGTAATAAGTCATGTAGGGTTACGAAGCAAGTTTTTGTAAACGTTAAAATAGGTAATGGAACCGTACAATGGCCATTCCTGGTTGTACAAAACCTTGTGACAAATTGCATATTAGGAATAGATATTATGAGCGAGAAGGACTGCATTATAGACTTCTCCAAAGGTAAATGTATTTTAAATGATAAAGGCAGTGTAATTATTATTGATTTGGACAGGAGAACTCTAAAGCATGACAAACACTGTACAGGGTACAAGGTTCAGTTAGTACTTGTCAATGACATTCAAGACATGCAAACACACTCATCTGACACAGAGCTAATGGACTTGAAAACATTGCTTGATCATAAGATAAGTGAAGCTACAGCTCTCAGTGTACATGAACGTATAAAACTACAGGAAGTGTTATCCAAATATTTACAAGTTTTTACCAAACGATTAGGTGTTATCAACACGTATGTGTACAAGATTGAAGTTAAGCCTCACAAGATCTTCTACCATAAGACATATAACGTACCGTTATCTCAACGACCTGCTGTGTGGCAAGAATTAAAACAAATGTTAGACTGGAAGGTCATTGAACCATCCACCTCACCTTATTGTAGTCCTCTACTTGTTGTCAAAAAATCAAATGGAAGCATTAGGTTAGTGTTAGACGCACGAGCTATTAATGAAATAATTTTACCGGTTCACACAAAACCTGAAAATTTAGAAGAGCAATTACAGAAATTTATAGATGCAAAATATTTTTCCACAATAGATCTCGCTAATTCGTTTTGGCAGGTGGGTATCACTCCTGATTCTCGGAAATATACTGCATTTATGTTCGGGGGGCGAACCTATCAGTTTTGTGTTCTACCCTTCGGACTGAATGTCAGCTCTGGGGTATTCATTACAGCCCTGGATACCGTGCTTGGCGACGATTTAGTTGAGACAGTCACACACTATGTAGATGATATACTGATAGCTACACAATCTTGGAATGAACACGCTGACACTCTTCAAAGAATTTTAGAAAAATGTGCACAAGCTGGAGTCACAGCCAACCTAAGAAAATCAAAATTTGGTTGCAGTGAGATAAAGTATTTAGGACATATCATTAATTCACAGGGCATACGTCCGGATCCCAGTAAATTAGATGCTATCAGAAACTTTCCTAGCCCTCGAACTAAAAAGCAGTTAAAATCATTCCTTGGGCTATGTTCATTTTTCAGACGTTTTTTGCCACAACCACTTTTGAACAGTAAACATCTGCTAAATCTACTCAGAAAGAATCAAGTTTGGATCTGGTCGGAACAGTGCCAGAATGACTTTAATACAATTAAACATGCTTTAGTGAATGCTAACATATTGAGCCATCCAGATTTCAATTTAGATTTTTGTATGACTTGTGACGCTTCACGTACTGGCTTGGGCTGTTGCTTATTTCAAGTTGTAAAGAATAAAGAGGAGGAACAGATAAGAATTATTGGGTTTGCGAGTCGCACTCTAACTGAATGTGAGCGTACATACTCCACTACTGAGTTAGAAACACTTTCCATAGTATGGGCATTCAAGAAATTCAATTATTATTTATTTGGAAAACATACGGTAATTTACACCGATCACCAGGCCCTGACATTTTTGTTAACTTGTAAACTTGTACATCCTAGACTATCACGATGGGCAGTTACACTTCAGAACTACTCTTTTGAAATTAAGTACATAAGAGGTAAGGACAACACCATTGCAGACACTTTGTCTAGACTTCCACAAGGTATGAATGATACCAACAGTGACTTAGAAAATATAAATGACTACAGGATTCTCTTAATGCAAGACAAGCAGTATCACCAATATTATATTGATATGTGCAGAAACATGGCTGAATTACAAAAATCTGATCCTCACTGGTATATGATAATAACATTACTGGTAGAAAAATACAATCATCCTTTGACTAAGTATTACAAGTTACACAGTGATGTGTTATTTTACCGCCGACATCCAAATGCTACTAACTGGTGTGTATGCATTCCCAAAGAGTCTGAACGTAATCTAATTTGGCACACACACTTAGTTTGGGGTCATTATGGGACGAAAAAGTGTTTGGCAAAGCTCAGCACATACTGTTATTTTAGCAATATGAGAAGAAAAATTTACAGGGAACTAAAAACATGTGTCATATGTCAAAAATCAAAACCTCAGAATTTATCCACAAAAACAGATTTACATTCTATTTTACCTAGTAAACCCCTGGAAATTCTGTGTACTGACATCAGTGGACCGCATCCAGCAAGCTCTGGAGGCGTCAAATATATCTTAGCTTTTTACGATATATTTTCTAAACATGTAAAACTTTATGCTTTAAAATCCGCCACTGCAAATGCTATAATACGAAGATTCTCAAGTGATTACCTGACGCACGTGGGAAAACCTAAAGCAATTCTATCAGATAATGCAGCATACTACTCTGGGCACAAATGGAGAAATTTCTTGAAGGACAATAACATTAAAAGTATATTTATTTCGAGGTTTAGTCCACAATGTAACGCGACTGAGAGACTTTTCCGAGAATTAAATCGATTCATGAGGACCTATATTTCATCAAAACATACTAATTGGGTGTCCTACCTAAGTCTTTTCGAAGATGTACACAATAACTTAAATATTTACGATACGAATTACACACCTAACGAGATCATGTTCAATTGCAAACAGAACGATCAGTGGATAGAACCATTACCTAAGTTGTCAGACAAGGAAATCACACCTGAACAGAAAATAAAAGAAGTATTGACTACATTGACACATCACGCACAAATACGAAACAAACATCACAGAAACATAATAAAAAGAAAACAAAAATTCGAGGTAGGAATGCTTGTACTACTTCGTACTCATCATAAATCTGTAGCACTCAAACGACGCAACGCTAAGTGGCGTCTGCTATATGAAGGACCTTATATAATTGTTAACATACCGCATCCTGGTGCGTATCTGTTACAACATCCTAGAACTAACAAAATTATTGGGCTATACGCACACCGAGATCTTAGAGCGTTTCATGCTGAATAATGTCAAAGTCATACCCATCAAAATATTGCTAAGCAACTCGAAAAACTCTGTTGTTACAACACAGATAATAAGTAGTATAGAAATTTTCATTTCAACGGTTCCAGTGACGCAGTTGAAGACAGAAGAACTCTTCTTTCAGCGCGCGTCTCCACCTGAAAGACGGAATATTAAAGTAAAATTTATGATTACGTAGCAGTGGATGACATATTAATTTTTCACGGAACATTTGTTACTGAAGGTACCACTGACTTGGTGTGACACCTGACGAACTGACAGACGTCATCTGTGAAGCGATCTTTTACTTTGAGAAATAGATTAGACGCACATCTCTCAACACGAAAAGCATCCATCAGTAGTCAAGGCCACACAGACACTCTACACACACGCACAAAACGCGAGGAATCGAACATTTTCTCTCTCTTACTATTTTGAATATTTATTGAGTGGTGAAAACGCCTGGTCTTGCCTACTGATGTAATGAATGTTGTGTCTAACCTATCTTAATTTCAGATGACATCACAAAAAACATCGATAATATCCCAGCAAAACCGCTAAAGAGGATGTAAATATCTGCAATTCATGTAATCAAATGTGACACAATGTAATAACCTATAGCGATGTAATGATGATGTAAACATGTTTATGTGCAACTATATTATGTTTATGCTAAGAAAATATGTGACGTGTGTATGTATAATTACTTATTTTTTTAACTGATGTATAGTGTAACTGTTACTATGTAAAAATTTGAACAAAACGAGTGCTAAAAAGACATTGCATGGTGAACCACTGTTCACGGACATTAACGAACATTACTAACTCTGCAACTACGCGGAAACCTATGTGAAAGAAACTGTTAATGCCATTCATTATGCAGCGTATCTATGTGAACGCGATGGACGATTTCCTTGATTAATAACTACGAACATTTAGGTGAGCTATATTCAGCAAAAAACTGAAAATGTGAAGTGCATAATTCGTGCATCGTCTAGTGATATTACTACAGTACCCAACTTCAAGATGTTAACTGGATTAAATGGACACAAAGTGCCTGTCCAGAAAACAACACGACAGGTGGAAGAATTTTGGTTGGAACTTCAGGGAATGAAATGTTCTCGAAATGTGACGGACACTCTTACCTGGACTGTCCAAGGTTCTGCAACCAAGCTTCCACGGAATGTAAAAAACGAACTGCACGTGGACCAATTACTCGACGGGTCACGTCTGATCTGTAATAAGCAATGTTTTTAGTCACAACGAACTGCATCACTACGACTATAATGGAAATGAGAAATGGACACGCTTATGTATTAATCACGTTGTTATACAACGATGTTACTGTGATCAAAAAACTTTACCACGACGATACTAACCTGTAAAAAATTATTGTGCAGCGGATGAATATGAACTGTAATAACGACACGATGTGTATAGGTCAACGCACCTGAAAAATACGGACTTTTTCTTTGAAGTATTTCAAAACAATACTATGTAACTAAGAACATTCAACAATCTAAGTTGTATTGTGTTATAACAAATATTGTAAATTTAAAACTAAGTTACCTGTCATAGAATGTAGTCTTCATATGTAATCTTGGTTGAATATTTTCTTTGTGCAACGACTGAAAAACGCGCGCACACGAACAATATGATCTGCAATACTGTGCCGCGTGATCTAAGTGTACGATATAACGGCAGTGCCGCAGTTACACAGACGCTTCTGCGCATGCGCGCACTCTATCTGCCAACATTAGAACTTTTACGGCGCACCCGCGTCATTCTAATTTTGTATATAATGTGTATAATGTGTAATGTATGACATGTAAATAGTTGTAGATAACTTAGATTTTCTTGTGCCTTTAGGTGAATTGCTCGCCTGCAGGTGTGTCCTTCCGCCTCGCAATTCAGGGGGCAATATAAAGGCACATTTGCATGCCGAGCGTGAGTTTCCTCGGAAACGCGAAATATTAATTAAATAAATAATCAGTGACAAATAAATAAAGCCTATGGCACACAACTGCAGCGCTGTGTCGCTGATAAAACAAAAGCACAATTACGTTACTCTTATGTTTGATTAAAAAAGGAGAGCTCTGGTTGAAGTGGTGCGAGAAGCACGTATTTTATTGTCTGGCACACCGCCATATTTCATGTTATAGAAGAATACTGCGAGTTGCAACCACACTAGGCACTCGATTCTGTAAAGAATTTATATTTATAAAAGTAAGTAGGATTATGAACTGTAGGCTTATTCATTGAATACATCTGATTTAACTAACTGTGTAACTTTTTTATGTTTAGTAGACAATCACCTCTGTACGACGTATTGGCATGGCTGGCAAATTATTGTAATATTGAGATTTAGATTATGAGTCCGCACCTACCGCAGCAGTCTTTGGAAACGATGTAATTACGAAGTCTGATTATTTCAGTTTTATTTCACGGTCAACTACGAGTAACATTGCCTTTACGAAAAAGCCATTGTCAAGCGTCTGATACCGAATAATTAAACGTCCACGTTCCAGATAAGCAAATACAATTGCAATCACAATCACCATCATACAGATAGAATAATTAACATATTTAAAACAACATTTTTTATTCATTTTATTTATTTTATAGTTTGTCGTTGAGTACACCATCGCAGGCGCTCCTGTCTGTGATGCAGCGCCAGGGGTAACCGCAGCCATGGTCTCCGAGCTGATAGTCCATGCTGCTGCAAACTTCGTCGAACAGTTCGTGCAAATGGTTGTTGTCTTGGAAACTTCCCCATCTGTTAACTCAGGGATCGAGACGTGGCTGCACGATCCGTTACAGCCATTCGGATAAGATGCCTGTCATCTCGACTGCTAGTCATACGAGGCAGGTGGGATCCAGCACGGCGTTCGTATTACCCTCCTGAACTCACCGGTTCCATAATCTGCTAACAGTCATTGGATGTCGATGAACGCGAGCAGCAATGTCGCGATACGATAAACCGCAATCGCGATAGGCCACAATCCGACCTCTATCAAAGTCGGAAATGTGATGGTACGCATTTCTCCTCCTGACAGGAGGCATCACAACAACGTTTCACCAGGAAACGCTGGTCAACTGCTGTTTGTGTATGAGAAATCAGTTGGAAACTTTCCTCATGTTGGCACGTTATAGGTGTCGCGACCGGCGCCAACCATGTGTGAATGCTCCAAAAAGCTAATCATTTGCATATCACAGCATCTTCTTCCTGCCGGTTAAATTTCGCGTCTGTAGCACGCCATCATCGTGGTGTAGCAATTTTAATGGCCAGTAGTGTATCAAGCACATTTGATGGCCAAGGCATTAATATGAGTTCACTATAATGCCCCCAATCCACTAAAGAACGGTTCTGACCTTGCAAGATGGACAGTTGTGCTGTTGCAAGATGTCATCGCCATAGCATGAAGCGATGGAGGTGGTCCGCAAAAACGTTCACTTAATTCACTGCTGTTATGATGCCTTCGATTATTATCACAGATCCCATGGATGCCCACCTTAATGCAACCCATGGCTCAATTCTGTCCTCTCCGGTCTATATCTATGGCGCGGTGAACTTCCGTGCAGCAGTTCGCCTGGATGTCAACGTGTAAGGACCTTACCACCCTCTTGGTGTTACAATAAACGCTATCCATTCTACAGGCGACACGTTTCTATTGTTCCACGATGAAAAGTCAATGATACTGTGCCCACTGAAATCGTAACTGAAATGTCATTGGATCAATACAGGAACATGTAGGAGTCGTTTGATTTGGAACTCCGTGCTCAACCATGGGCTTAGAACTGGTGCCCTCCGAAACACCTATACTTGCACCAGCATTTTACTCTGTCTTCAGATCTGCCACAGATCGCTACCTATCTTGATTTAAACGGTGGAGATCCTCCGACTGCTACTTTTTGTGATGAGAAGTGGTAATCCATTACCATATGGCCTACGCGTTACTCCACTATCCTTCAACCACTTTCCATAGGTGCTCACCACAGAAGTACGGCAACAGGCGATCAGCTTCGCCGTTTCAGAGATTCTCGTTTCCAGCTGCAGCGCCACAAAACTGTGCTTTTTGTCAAAACCGCTTATGCCAGTGGGTCTCCGCATTTGGGGTCCGTAGCTTCGCTGCAACGACTGCTCATTCATCACACTTCCGCTTACATTGTTTCCTTACTGTGTCAATGCCTGCAACACGTCCTGGTGATGCTGCAGGCATTTGACACAGTAACGAAACACCAAGAGGTATCCACTCTCACGGTGGGTTGTGGTCATGTTTTGGCTCGTCAGTGTGTCAGTGTGTGTGTGTGTGTGTGTGTGTGTGTGGTGTGTGTGTATGTGTGTGTGTGTGTGTGTGTGTGTGTGTATGTGTGTGAGTGTGTGTGATTAACTTAGTGATCGTATGTGTTGTATGTGTCTCCAGTTCATTCATTCTACTGACTAATACGAACAGTTGCTTAGTTGCTATCTTCCCAAATGATTTTATAAATTCCGGAGGGGTATTCTCAATCCTTTCTGCCTTATTTGATACTAAATACTCCAATACACTGACTATCATCCTGAGTCCACTGTGTCTTCCATATCGATTCATTTATTCTTTTATCACGTCATCAGACTATTTCTCCCCCTAGTTCAGGGTACACTTTCCAGCTCTCTGCTTTTCTTTCTGTATTTAAATGTGGAATTCCCACTCCACTGCTTACGTTATCACCTTTGATTTTAATTCCACCGAAGTTGGTTTTGATTTCTCTATATGTAGAACGAGTACTCTGGTATTATCTATTTTTCGATTTCTTCCCATTTTTCGTGCAGCCATTTCACATTAGCTTCCCTGCACAGTTATGTAATTCATTCTTAAGTGATTTACAGTGACGTATTCTTGTCTTTAATGAACATTTTGGTACTTACCTCTTTCGTTGATCATCTGATTTGTTCTGTTACCTAAGATTTCTTCGCTGTCACCTTTCTTCTACCTATATTGTCTGTCCAACATCTGTGATTACCCTTTTGGAAGAAATCTGTTCTTCTATTGTGATATTCGTTAACACAATATTCAAATCCCTTAAGAATTTCAGGCGTATCTCATAACTCCTCAATGCTTCAATATACCACTCCCTTCCACAGCGATTCACCCGAACGATTCTCTTAATGTGCTGCCTACTTCACAGCTGCGTGATTAAAATTTGCAGAAAATGCTAGCTCCATCTCTTGTTGGTTTCGGATCTCGTGAATTCTTCAGATAACATGTGCCGAAATTGTGTACCTGCTATACGTGCAAACTAACTTGACTGTCGTCGTGGTAGCTAGTGGGAGCAACCGTAAAAGCATATCCCATTTACATTCGTTCCCATTATCCACGGCGCCGAGTGTCAGCTTAGTTTGTGATTAGTACTAAGTAAACGTACATGTGAAGTGGATGGTAGACGGTATTTTACGTTATTACACGTGTTGGTCTTACTTGCCATTCCACTCAAGTACGAAGTTCATACTATGGAAGCAATGCATGGAGGGCTGTAGCATTATCCTAGTTCCTCACATAATACTAGTTCTTAAAACATTGTGACCAGGCTTCGGCGAGGTAACTGAAGTCTGTCTTCTACCGTCTCTCAGATCAGATTCTTAATCCTTCCCACTGAAGTTCTCATGCAGCACTGTTAAACTTCTGACCATACGTGGTGCCCTTTCTTGTATTCGTCCAATATCCAGCACTAGTAAAATTTAATATGGGTCTCACACGAAAGTAATACTCTAGAATGGGACACTTGTTAATTTTGTGACTACAGAGTGACTGCATTTATCTAGCACCCATCTGGTATATCGAAGCCGGCCGCCTGTTTTATCTATAACTGAGCTTGTGTGAACGTGGCTCTTTGATACTGTAGAAATTCAATGAAAGTGTTCTGTGTTGTGTGAAGTACGCAAATTCATATTTCTGAGTAAAGCATAATGTCAATCTTTGTATTTTTCTGAAATCTGATAAAGACCTGGATGAATATGTTTGCGGCTTTTTCTAATATTTCTCCGTTATCGATATAAGTTGTAAGATATGTTCATCCCATCTTCAGAATTCTTCTGCAACACTACATTCCAGAAGCCTCCGCTCACATCTTGTCTGACCTGACAATCGCCCACGTTCCATTTCTATACGAGGCTATGCACTAACCAAATCCTTCAGAAGAAATACCTTCAGAACAGATTTTCTAACCCATAAATTTGTATTAAATGTGGAATTCCTCTTTTTCAGAAAAGTTTTCCTTAACAGAGTCAGCCTTCATTTTATACCCTTACTTCATCGTCAATCATCGGTTATTTTGCTCCCTAAATTAGCAAAACTCATTTTCTAATTGAATTCCCTCAGCACCGCCTGATTTAATATGACTGCATTACATTATTCTTGTTTTACTTTCGTTTATCTTCCTCTATCACCATCTTTTCGAAACATTATCCGTATCTTTCAGCAGATTTTCCAAGTACTCTGCTGTTTCTTACAGAACTGCAGTGTTACTGGCGAATCAGATTTTTAAAAAATTCCTTTTCCCTGAACCTTGGTTTTCTTTTACAATAATAATAATAATATGTGAAAGAAATGTTCGATATTAAAACAAAAGTATGTTTTGCCCTAAATATCTATATGTAAGCTGTCACCAGAAACTAAATTAACTGCAAACATAAACTACAATATCGCCAGCTCTGTGTTGGCCTCGACAAGAAGTGAACCTTAATACTGAATTGAACCGAGAGAGAAAGAAATATATGGCACACTTTTACAGGAAGATTTGATCAGTTGATAGAACATATCCTGCAGTATGGAGGAATTGTCAGTTTGTTAATGGTGGGAACCTTTCAAGGGTAAACAATGTAGAGGGAGACCATGGGACGAGTGCAGTGAACAGAGGAAAAGGATTCTGTCTTACATTAGTTATGCAGAGACGAGTAGCCTTGGACAGGATACAGTAGGACGTAGAGCTGCAACTAACCAGTCTTCGAACTGAATACCAAAATAACTACTATTAATGTTCTTGTTGTATAAAGCTGAAAAATAAATTTTGAAATACGCTATTTTTATCGTCTTGCCTAAACAACAAGATGATTTTGAGAACAACATACAGGCAACAAAAGAAATGTAATTATAGGTTCAATAAATGTATAAAAGATGTTCACTTTTAATTCGGTACTTTTGATTGCACAAATCAGCTTTGATTTTTATGCCTAACGGGAGTAACGCTTTCTAAACGAATTATTGCTGTACAGGTAAAAATGTAAACCTTTTCACGTTTTCGATCAGGTCAGTTTTTGTAATGACTGTGAATTTCATAAATACGCTTGCATTAATACGGGGATTTGTTGAACAGCTTCTTAATATATTTGAATTTGTTTCAGGAATTCGTTGTAATATGTTTTTTTCCACAGCAATTTGATATATTTGTAGTTATTTCTGGGTGGTGCAGTACGGCACTGTTTTGTTTCTGCATGCAGAAGAAGAAGAAGTTAGTCCTTCAATGAAGTATTGTAATCGCAGTTTCGCGGTAGTCGTGTCTTCTCTTGGTTGGTTAAAAAGCGCTAACGAGTTTCGTTACACTTGTGGTACCTACGTTGTGCTTATCTCATAATAAAAAAATCAAAGAATTCGTGAAAGATGCGTATCTTGCTTATTTTGTCATCTGAATAAAACATTAGCTCCGCATATTGTGTTTAGCTCATGTAACGAAGGTATAAGGTTATGGATGAATCGCAAGAAGAAAAGCATTCCCTTTGCCACACCAATGGTGTGGAGGGACCCCTTTAATGAAAGTGGTGATTACTATTTCTATCAAGTGAAAATTTATGGCACAAAGAACAAGTCTATGATCTGATATGAGACCCGTGCCTCACGCTCTTGTTCTACCCATACCGTCCCAACCAGTGCCACATGAATCAACAAGCACTCAGTCTGACAGTAATGAATATGCTGTATGACATTCAGATAGTGATGACTTTAAGCCCAGCGCTAGTGTTACCTCAACGTAGTACTAAGTTACACAGCCAGAACTTAATAACTTGATCCGTGACTTAACTTATCAAACCAAAGTGCCGGCCGTTGTGACCGAGCGGTTCTAGGCGCTTCAGTCCGGAACCGCGCTGCTGCCACGGTCGCAGGTTCGAATCCTGCCTCGGGCATAGATGTGTGTGATGTCCTTAGGTTGGTTAGGTTTAAGTAGTTCTAAGTTCTATGGGACTGATGACCTCAGATGTTAAGTCCCATACTGCTCAGAGCCATTTGAACCATTTTTGAAACCAAAGTACAAAAAAGCTAGGTTCAAAACTTAAATTCAAACATTTGCTGGCAGAGAAGAAGAGAACAGGATGCTGTATGTTTCTTCTCTGAAAATGAGTTCATGGTTTACTGCCATGATATAAAAGGGCTGGTGGAACGGGTTGGTGTGAACCTTCAGGCACTTTAGTGAAGACTTTTTATTAAGTCCTCACAGTCATACTAGGAAAGTGTGTTACGGCACAATGGAGATCTTCTTTGTCTGAAGATAGTAAAATTAATGTGTGATCCACAATTTGAGGGTACTGTGACCTCAGTTGAGAAGGAA